>NW_008693322.1:12053-36723 GCF_000695815.1 Acanthisitta chloris | reverse complement strand
GTTTTTTACCCAAGCTGTTCTGTTGTACCTGGAAGATGATCCAGCCAGACCACTGGCTTTAATAAAGTCTGGGATTGTCTTTGGACCCCAGACTTGCCAGATGGCAAAAACCACTTTCCACCACTTTCAGATTTTAATTTTCCTGGGCTGTAACACACCTTTCAATTTACAAAAATGACTAACTCACTGATTTACGGTCAGGCCTCCTTACTCTTTTAATTTTATTTTGATTCTAAATTTACTTTAGTTTATTGTACTCAGTTTACACAGTAAATGTAGACACAAATACACATACTCTAAGTCCTGCTTCCTCCCAGAACTAACTTAATATTGTTTTGTTTCAGCATTGTAGAAACAATGCCGGATGAAAACTAATCCAATGGTTTTTATACACAGGTCAGGAAAATCTCATAGGCTGTGGAATCTCATTTTTTCTGGAATTATTAGAATTGTATTATGAATGATATTGCACTGTGTTGAATCATATATAATTTGTAATGTGCTTTTGATTGCCTTTGTATGGTTGGGCTAGTTTCGTATATTTTGTTGTTGTGGAGTGGAGCAATAAAACATGAAAGAAGCAATCATTCTCTATGGTATCTTTAATAAAATTTGATTTTTCCTTTGAGAACCTCAAGGAAAAATCACGATTCTCTGTCCATCTGGCTTGCTATAGCAAAAAAACAAATCCAAAACACCTTCAGGTCATTATTGCAAGACTGGGATTAAATTTTGCCCCAAATAGCAATTGTTCATAACCTTGCAGAAACCAAGAAACAAGAGAGAGTTTTCACAGCTGTAGGTAGGGGCAACATTTGAATTTTGGACTGCAGTTTGTAGAGGTGAGCACCCCTGCTCAGTGACCAGTGCTTCCATAGTCACTGCTCTGCAGAAAGGGGTGATTTTGGCTGCCCAGCCCAAATGTCCATTCAGGCTGTGACTGTGCTAACCCCGATCACACATTCATGCACACAGACACATCCCTGAGATGCCCATGATGGGACAAAGACCTGTGGCACCCTGGGGAGTGCAGACACAAGCAAGGCCAAACAGCAGCCCTGTCCTGTGGCAGCTGCACCAAGCACAGTGCTCACTGAACACCTCGAGGCTATTTTGGCTGAAATGAGAAATGAATGCTGAAAAGGCTGATTTCTTGGACTGCACTTGGCTGCACATCCTCATGCTGGTCTCAGGGGAGACAGAGTCTGGGGGGAAATTTGTGTTAGTTTACCTGATCCACCACTATTACCACAGACTCAGATTAGTTTATTCACATTGTTGGACCTAGAGATTTGGCTGTCAGCTAGTGTGTGGGGAGACAAAAGTGAAAGACATGAGAGGGATGAGGTGTGGGGGGGTTCACCTGGGCTTGGGGACCAAGTCTGCTAGTATGTACCTGGGTAGGAGGACACAATGGCACATGGGTGGGATAGGGTGAATGGAGATGTGTAAGGGAAGGCAAAGGGCATTTCCTGGGCTGCCCAAGGTACCAGCAACATTGAGAACCATCACCCTGCATGGGAAATCCATAAGGCTTTGACATCAGTACATGGTTGTTCCCCCTGCTCTTGGTGTCCCTGGCATGGGGGCAGCCAGGGCCAGCTGGCACCCACCCAGCTGAGGCTGGGGCATGGCTTGGAAGCCTCTACTGCCAGAGACCATGCCTGTATGGGGCCAGGACATGCTCCAACACCTGCTCAAGTGGAGCCTGGCTGGGACACTGGCAGTGGCAAAAGCAGGGGGGCTATGTACAGCCCAGTCAGGGAGGGTATGGACTTTGGTGTTGGAGTGTGTGGTCTTCATTGTTCTGGACATTTTCATTACTTCTGCTTTTTCTCTGGTCTTTTGCTGCTGAATTCATGTCAAAGGGATGTGGGAGTGAGGGGAAATGTGGCATCCACTGACAGAGATAAATACTTCCAAGAAGCAACCACGTTTCTCGAGTCTGGAGCCATTTCTTTTTCTACTGCTGCCTGGAAACATACATTATCTGATAATAATAAGCATCTTTAGTGATCTTTTTTGAACTCACAGAAAGAGGATCTCTGCTGTTCTCTCATGGTGCCCTGAGTAGTGAATCCTCCTCCATTTAACAGGTGATGTCTCCTGTCCACACAAGTATTTTAACCGTTCAGCTTTGTTAGACTTGAATAGTTGCAGATTTGATGCAGAGACTCTATACAAGGTTCTTCCTCCCTATGCATGGCATCTACAAGGCAGTGACACATGCATGACTGTTAGAGGGGATGTGGGTTCTTGTCATTTTCCCCAGCAGAGTTAGGAACCAGATGTTCCAAGTATGACATCATGGTGGGAAACAGGACAGAAATTATGAACTCCCTTCACATCTCTATAACTCTAATCCAGCTCAGTCAGATCCAGACATTGCAGACAAAGGCAACTGATGAGGTGTCATCTTCAACTTTCAATCTTAGACTGAATTACCACCTGGATTATGAGATTCTTCAGGACCAATTCGGGTGGCCACAGGCACAATTGGGCAGCAATTGCTTGACAAAGGAGGGTGCAAAGTTTAGTCATAGTTTAGGCACTGTTTCCACAGAAGATAAAAACTTTTGGATCTGTTGCAAAACTGAATTGAATGTGGAAAGGTGAGAAATATTATCTGTGAGAGGGAATTTGTCTAATGGCAATTCACACAATCCTGTCGGAATGGAGGGAAAGCCAATTGCCAAAGATACCAGAGGATGGGAATATACAAAACATTGTTAGAAAACCTGTTTATCACCACTCTATTTTCCTGAATGATTTCTGGGTTCTTTTTTTCTTTCTTTTTTTTTTCCTTAGTGGCATTCCTTTTGTTAATAGACAGACTTAGAGCTTGTGAGAGGGGAAGTTTAGCCTGTTATGGTGTCTGAGGAAAAGATCTAATTTTCCCAAGTGTCTGGGTGGAGTCATAGAGAGTTTGTTAATTTTAACAGAAACCCCTTGGTATTTGCACCTGCCCATTGTTATTGCCAATGGACTGAACACATGAAAGTGATGAGAAATATTCATTCCCTTCAGCCTCTGGTAGAAGGAGGAAGTGTGGAGCTAGAAGCCATGCTATGCTGCCACCAGGAACATGGAACATCATGAAGATAACTTCCCTTTCTGGAGTATTTTACTCTATCACTTGCATTCAGAGATACTGTACAACACACACATCTTTGGATATTCCTCAGTTAATGGGCAAGACGAATAACTCTGTGCTTCAATGTTCAGTGATCTTAAAAATCTACCATATCCTCTTCCACCATTGTTAAGTCCAGGTGAAGAATGGGAAATTATGAGTAGGAGATTATGCTCTTACAGAGGTTTCCATTTACAAAGGAGGGCTTTCTGAAAAAAAGGATGAGACAGGTCACATCTTTTGTTAACACAGCACCTCCTCCTCCTCCTTTAGAGTCTCATCCCAATGATTTCAGTAGTGCTACTGGTGACCTACAGGGAAAGCATAACTAAGCCCATTTGTATTTCAGGGCATACAATGAAAGAGGATATTTAGCCATGTTTTGGGATGCAGCTTCAAGAAACATCATTCAGTCTTGCAATACGATACTCAGTAATAAGGGAATATGATGTGCCACTAAGAAAACCAGCATTAGTCTTCATTGTATTTCTGAAATACAGTTTAAATTGATATTTGGAACTGCCTCATTGCTGATGGAAGCCATAGAACAGGACAAATTATAGCCTGGTGCCAGAAGCATTTCTTGATTCCAGTGTGATCTGAGTGTTCCTAGAAAGATGCCCTTTCTGTATCTTTTCAAAGAAGATTTGGGTATAACATGAGATAGAGAGAGAATTATATACTTTCTTCCTGGCAGAAGGGAGATTTGTTTTGCTGGATGGCCCAAAGGACCACTTTGTCATCAGACCTTCATGCAGTAGTAACTGGCATAGTCTGTATAGACTGTGCTCACCACTTTTGACTTTCAAGGGGACAAAAAAGAAATATGTGGATAGCTTGATTTTCCCAGGTGCACAGAAGTCACAGAGCTGTCAGCAGCTCTGAAAATGGTTTTATTGGTTTCCTTCTTGCTGTAGCAATCCTGTTCTTCCAAAGAGCCAAAGCGGGTGAGGTAAACAGAAGTGGCAAAGGGAGGATGAGACAAATGAGTGAAAGCAGGAAATTGCAAAAGACTCCAAGTCATTGTTTTGAATCTACCTGGCAAACAAATCTTGATGTCTGCCTTCAGCTTAATGGTTGGATGCAGGACCTGCTTGCTTCTCCAAGGATTCAGGTATGGATAGTCTAAGGAGATAATGCAGTGGAAAATATGGTGGAGTCAACAGATTGCATAGGCCTTCATGTTAAAGGAAAATTTTGTGATGGTGCGTAGATGGATTATCATTTGCATATGAAGCAGATGTAATAGACTTCTGGTTTGCTGTTGTAATAAATGACACTGCAACAAGCTTGTGGGTTTTTTCAGGCATGGGGTGCTTTGACAACATTAATCAGTACCTTACAGGGAGCTGAGTCCAATAGTAAAAGCATGAAAGGTTCCATCATGGCCTCTAGGTGGTTTGCTTGCTGCAAGAGCTGCCTGAATTATCTTTTGGAAGGAGGTGAGAAACATGCAGATGCAACCAATTCAAACTGAGATGGGCACAGCAAATTAAGCCCTGCTACATTTCTTGAGGCCATACCAATAAAAACTAAATGAACATCACTATTAATTGGCCACTATGCCATGAAGTTCAATTAAGTTTAAACCAGTTCTTTGTGAAACAGTTTAAGAACTCCCTAAGTAAAAAGACACTGTTAGTAACATCAAGGCTGACATAAAAGCTTTGTCATCACAAATGCATCTAGCTCTTGGCTCTCAGCATATGCCATTTCTGAAGTCTTGTCTTTTTTAGGCAGGAATAATTTGAACTGCAGTCTCTTTTGTTGCTCACTTGAGTTCTACTCTTGCATAGAAAAGGCACAAAATCCCAAAATGGTAGTGCATGGTGGACACCATCAAGGAATATCGGGGAAGGTTACACAGGTAGTGTAGAGATGTGGTAATACTGTCACATCGCACAGCTGAGACATTTTTTTGCATGCTAGTCATGCCCACGGAGGTCAGTTAATACAGAATTATAATGGGTGTTGACATTTTCTCAGTGTTCCTTACTGAAATGGACTGCCATAATTCAACACCTTGGAGCTTAGGAAACACACATGACATCTCATATGTGGCAGAGTTGAGTGTGGTCTGTATTTTGTATTCAGTCCATGGACTTGAAGCTTATTCTTACCCATTGTAAGTGCCTTCATGACACATTATTGTCTTCCTTTGGTTAGTGCTCTCAGTCTCTCCTTTCAGAGCTATTTTGTTTTATACCACCAGTGGTATCTTTCTTGGAGCCAAGAACTTGACTTTGGATCTCTCACACCCCAGGTATGTGCCCTGACAAACAGGCTGTCACAGAGACTGAGCAGCCTGTTTTCACTGGAAATTCCGGGTAAACGCTGCAAAATTCTTCCCAAGGAAGCTGGCACGTGTGCTCTCACTGAAATGGGCTGGTTTTGACAAAAACACACTTTCTAACAAAATGGAAAATTCCATGCTGGCCCTGTACTTGCAGAAGTACTGATTAAGTGCAGTTTGCCTGAGTAGACAGTGCAGTAGTGCCCAGCTCCTCAAGAAAATGAGAAGAAAAAACATCCCAGTCCAACCCCCTAAAAACAAGATGAAAGTGAAATGCAGACCCAGCATTCATAACACACAGAGTCAAGATCGTTGTGGTCAGCCAGCAAGATGAAGTGACAAGTCACATTTCTGTCTGAACTTCGTGCTCATTCCTGATGAACAAAATTACTTACAGTGTGAGTCTGTTCCCACCTTTACTTGTCTGGAGTCCCTTTGCAACTGTTTGGTAACCAGATCCTTAGATCCTTCTGCACCAGGCAGGCAGCAGATCTAATCTGCAAACGATCTTTATAGGCTGTGCAAAGCACTACAGCAAAGAGCAAATAATCACAGAACTGTTTAATCTGGAAACAAGTTAAGAATGGACAGCCAGGTAAGGGACACCTTATTTGCTATCTTGCAAGAACGAGGAGATACTCAATCATTTTTAAAGCACTGTAGTGTAAATCTTACCAAAGGGAAATGATCTTTTATTATGCAGAAGCACTAATGCACAACCACAGGATTTAAATAAAGCCAAGGTCAATAGGAATCATGAGGGGAATTCAACATTTGTATAATAAGACCATAAAATTATGTCTGATGGGAATTTGTGTTTGTTATTTTTTTTAAGAAATGTTAAACTAGCATGTTCTTAAAAAACATTTGGGGGTGTTATTAAATACAACTCATAAAGAGAGCTGGTGAGAAATGGAGGACAGACCAGTATACAGAGGAGAAAGGAGAAGGCATATAGTTCTCTTCCAATATCTAAACCTGTATTCAGACAGTACAGAGCTTCAGACACTTGGTTTGCCTGTGCCAACCAAAAAACTGGCACAAACTGTGTGGTCATTCAGCACTGCCCCACGGACATTGTGGAGAGCCTCAGTCCAGTCAAGGTCACACTTGCCACAGCTGGTTAAGTGGGACAAATCCCTACCACCAGATTGGAGAGCTTGAGATTTGGGGTCAGGCGACTGGATTTGTCATATCTTAATAAATAGAAATTTCAAAATAAGCTCCATGGCATTGCTTTCTGAGGCTTCTTACACAGCTGTTTCACTTGAATTCTGAAACCATCTTAATTCTTGTATTTCACTTGTTCTCCACGTAAACAGATTGTCAAGACTTAGCTGCCTAATGAGCTAGAATCCCTTCATCTTAAATCTCTGGAAGCTTCTACTGTCTGAAAAAAATGCTTTTGTGAGGAATTTAATTCTTAATTCATTTTTATCACTACTTTATCTTAATTAGAAAAAGAAAACATGAAAGAAGTTTAAAGACATTTACTTAAGCTTGTTTTATATAAGTAAATTAGGGATTTTCTTGTAAATTATTCTCTCTGAAACTGAAAATTTGAGGATTATTTAATAGCAAAATCAATGTAAACAATAGCACAATTCTGAATGTATATAAGTGCATATTTCTGCATGTTGAACTGAACACGTTGGATCTACATTAGAACTGCAGCATTCAAACTGAAGAATTACAGACTGCAAGATTTAGCAATCACTCCAATGGAGCTGACATGTCACATTAGTAAAGAAGTGAAAAGCTTAAGATAAAGCCAGGCTGTATTTATCTGTCTGCTTTAAAGCAACATTTGCACATGTGTTAACAAAGTAGACAGTGTTGCCAGAATAACAATCATAGAATCATAGAATCAGCCGGGTTGGCAGAGACCTCAAAGATCATCGAGTCCAGCCCTTGTGAGCTGTGGGTGTGTAACAGGAAGGAATTTAATTATTTTTTTTGTCCGATGGAGAAAATAGAAAGATTTGCCCAACCTGATACTAAAAATACAGAATAATTATCAGCTGAGGCAAGTGCACTTCTGACCTAAGCATACATACACGCCATGTATTTTCAAGTCTGCTTTGTAAGAATAAACAGATGAATTCTTCCTCAAGTACAGACTTGAAAAGCAGGTGCAAGTGGCTTTCCTGAGGAAGGAAAAAGCAGTCCCAGAGAGGCAGAGGAAAAGGGAGTCCAGATGCTTTGATGCTATGGACCTTGGCATAGCCCCACATAATGTGTGGCCTCTGCTCCTTCTGGCCAAGGTCCAACAGTTTTCATAGGAAGAAGACACTCTGTGGCACTCACAGAATCAGCAGATCATAGGATGTTTGAGGAGGGAAGGAACCTCCGCAGGTCATCTGGCCTAATCCCTCTTCCCAAACACGGTCACCTATATCTGTTTGTCCTGAACAGTGTCCAGAAATGTTTCAAATATTTACAAGATTGGTGACTCCACAACCTCCCTGGGTAACCTATTTCAGGGTTCAATCACCCTCATGGTAACAAAATGTTGTTTGGGGTTTTTTTCATGTTCATAGGGGAACATGAAAAAAAATCCCTGATGTTCATGAGGGATCTCCTGTGTTTCACTTTGTGCCTGTTTTCCATTGGACAATCTGTCTGGTATTTTGCTATTGAAAAGGCTTTGAGTAACCTCAGCTATTAATGGAATGTGATTCCTGATTTTTGACATGCTGTAGGACGATAAACAGCTTTTCTGACTTCCTAAGTGGAAGGAAAACCAGGAGTCATATCATAAATGAGTAGGTACAAAGCCAATCCATATTCACTTTGCATTTTTTCAGTGAAAGAAGGTGAAATTTGCTGCTTTCTACCTTCTTCTTGTATTCTGGTTCAGTTTGTCAGTGTCTGTCACTTCTGATTTCCTCCAGGTTTTCCTTCTCAGGGTGCAGTTGTGGTCTTCACCTCTAAGCATTCAGGTCACCCTTTGGAACAGCTCTTTTATAGCCAACAGGGTATCTAACAAGCATGAGATGAGCTTTGTGAGCTAGGACACAGCATCCTCCACCTAACAGCTCCTTTAATTATATTGCTTCCTATTTTATCCTACTTAGTCCTTTACCATTGCCTACTCCCCTTTTTGCAGTATTACTCTCCCCCATTTCCCTCAGACCTCTCTTACTTCTCAGACATTTTGTAACAGAGATTACTTACTCATGGAGCTGCTACTCAGCGTGGAAAGTTGGATGAACTGCCTGCAGAAGACACATCTCACACTGCTTCTCCCTGTCCATGAAGCCAATGAGGTTTCAGATTGGAAACATGCATTTTGTTCTTTTCCCCTCACTGAGGAGTGGATGAGTAGGAGAAAAGGCGGGGAGAGGGTTTGGTGTACTTGGTCATAGACACTGGGGCAGAGCTGAAAGCCTTGACCCTAATCACAGGTGTGCCAGAATCAAAAGGTGGCTCAGTTCCAGGATACAGGTCTGGGCTCTAATCTCTCCAGTTTGTCATCTCTTCTGAAGCATTTCATCATAACATCATTCCTCACCATCTACTCCAGGGCCATAGGAAGAAGGACAAGTTACACTCCCCAAGTGTAAAAGCCCTTTTTAATTCAGGATGTCATAGGCTGCTAAAGCAGAAGGGCCTTTCTTCCAGAAAGGGCTAAATGACTGATTTCCTCCATGAATACTCTTTCCAGAATTTTCACAGAAGTCAAAGTTAGTCATTTGTGTCATAAAAATGAGCTGCGCTTCTGAGTAACAGCAAATCTTATACAATGGCAAATAAAAGCCACTTTCACTGTTTGTTGAACACAAATCAAGTAATTTTTTGTCTGAGAAAAAGAAGTAATGTATAACCCAGGTTAGAAAAAGCTATATAAGCATGTCTGTATTTGAGCTGTTTTGAAGGTAATCGACACCCGGTTGTTGCTCTCACTTGGTAAGAAAAGCTCCTTTAATACCTTCTGCCAACTCTCTTAAAAGTTTGGCTTCTCTTCTGAAGAGATGCAGGAGTGCAGGCAAAATCCGTCTTACTTTGCAACTTTTGGGCCCTATTTGGTTTGGATATGATGGTTAGTGGGTTTGATTCATTAATCTGACTTCATTACGAGGCTGTACACAGCTACCCCCCAAAGCACAGCCTGCAAGACAGAGAAAGACAGGGATGTGCCAGGGCAGAAAGTGGGACAGGGAACCTAGACATGTTGAATGTACCATAATGTAACAAAACAGGGCTCTTAAAAAAAAAAAAAAAAAAAAAAAAAAAAAGAGGGATAAGCCAATAGTTTGTTTTATTCTGCACAATCCTCTCAGGGAGAAGATGGAGGCAACTGACAGAAGAGAACTGCTACAGTCAGGAACCTGGAGATGCTTTCAGTCCTCATTTTCTCTAGTCCTTCTGCATAGTAGGCAGTTTCAGGCTAGTACTTTTGGTCCTTTTTACACAGAGCAACTAAGTAGTTCTGTCTCTGTCCCACAAATTGTTTGTGACAGTGCCTGCTAAAGGAAATCTTTTCTGCATCCATTTAATCCCAGAAAATATATCCACAATATTCTTACACTGTGTACAATAATACACTATTTTTTGTACCGCTGTCTTCTAACCATTTGTTGTAAAATCATGAACACATGATGTAATTATTTCTGAAGATTTAAATAAATTCACACCACCACCCTACCACCACCCCCGATTTTACAGGTATCTACAGCTTTTGTGTGAACTGGAACCATTCCATTTACTGCAGTCAAGTGGGGTTGACATTTATGTTAGCTCAGCTCAGCTCTTTTATGCTTAGAAAATAAAAACAGGATTATGAAAAGAATTGATTTTTTTCTCTTTTGTTTTAATTTAAAATGCTTTAAGTTGAACATATTACATTTGCTTTTGTTTGACTTGGGAAAGGGGAGACAGAATTGCCTGCTTGACTTCAAATAAATGAGTCTTTTCAGAAGGAACAGCTTAGTTTAACCCCTTGCTTTGAATTCAAGAGTGCTTTCAAATTTTCCCACGTGAATGATCTAAACCCTTTGACTTTCACAGCTGGGGTTCCCTAAGCCCTTCCTGGCAGAGTAAGAGGAAGTTTCACACCGGGTGAAATGCTGAGCCCCCTCTGGGCTCTGCCTGTCGGTGGCTGCAGCAAGGTGGCTCTGTGGCCGTGGGAGAGGAGCGGGGCATCATGCCAGACAGATGCAGTTAGTGACTCTCCAAGCCAAAACTCACTCTCTTGCCATATTCAAACAAACCTTTGTGCCAAATCTTTCTGAGCACAAAGGCATTGGACTGAGTAGCAAAATGTCAAGTGTTCACTGCAGTTGACAGAGACAATATGAAATACTTTGCTTCTCCATTTGTAGCATATTGATATTTAATCAAGCATTTAAAAGGAAATCAAACTGTTGACTCAAGGTAACATTGGTGAAGTGACCCATGGACTTAATCTGAGGGATTTTTTTCTCTGTTCTTGTCAGCAGCAAGCAGGCACTAACCATTTCCTTGAGCTTCCTGCTGCTTCCAGAAGCAAGTAAACTGTGGTAACAGGAGTTCCCAGATGCTGCTCTTTAGTGGTAACCCCTATTTTCTCTTCTAGCTGGAAATGCATCACCAGGAATTAGATAGCTCATTTGTTGCTCTTTCATATTGTCTGTGTTCCCCTTTCCACTGGTGGAGCTGTAACAGCAAGAAGGCAGAGGTTGGTTGCCCTGGGGTAGGCTGCAGAGCTTGGTCATTCTCTTATGCTTTCAGAAAATGAAATAAAGCTCCAAATTGAGATATACAGCTGTGCAACACTAGTCTGAACAAGACAAGAATCAGGCATCCACAGAAAGATTCAATTTCTGTTCACAGAGAAATTCACAAGAAAAGAGGAACCAAAACAGGGTTCACAGAAAATTTGTGGAGACCAGACCTAAACCAGACACATCAGCATAGCCCAGAAAGTCTTTGGGCAATCAGGTGTCTGTCTCTGCGGGCTCAAAATTCCCCTCCAGCACAACCAGCAAACGCTTGCTTGGGATGTCGAAGTGAAAAGCCAGTGGCTCTGAAATATGAGCTTCCACAAGAATGTCTCTGGTCGGTGCTCAGCGCTGCGTTCGGGGTTGGGATGGCTGGGGCAGGATGTTGGGAGCTGGGATGACTCCCAGTGGCTGCGGTTAACGCTCGGGTAATCCCGCACGGTATAGCTGAGGTAAAATGAAGTTGTATCCATTTCTCCTTGACCCATCTTTCCAGAAGCAAGAAGATTTTCTTACTCTGAATAAACACCAAAAAAAGTATTTTCTTCCTTATAATTCTTTGTCTGAAGACTGTAGCTGTCATACTGAAAGTATTTCCTTTCGCAGCAATGACTGTCTGTGCTGGCAATGACTGTCTGTGCTGGCAATGACTGTGCTGGCAGTGGTGCAGACTGGCTCTATTTTACTTGCCTGTGGCAATTTAGTTTTTCAGTAGCTCTCTTCTTTAAAGCATTTTCAAATCCCACAGAAACAAGTAAACCTTGAACATACAAAGAATATGAGGCATAAACTTTAAATCATAATTAAAAAGAAATGTGGAAAGCATCTTTTCATGCCTGACATGGGGCTGAAGATTGCCTTTTACTTTTTTACTAAGCTGTGCGTCTAAAGTCATGATAAATCACACATAAACAAAACCATACCATAAATCAGATGCCCTTCCAGAAAGCAGAGTTCTAAAAGTCCATTTAAATAAGTGCTTTCTCATCCATTTCAGGTTTTACTCAGAGAAAGGAGAACTACATGGTGTTCAAAGTCTGGTGGAAAGAAAAGAGAGGAAGACATTCTTCATGGCTTGAGATAAGAACAGAGCCAGATGTCCCAGAATTTAAAACTTAATATTGAATTTGTATTCTGTAGGCACAACACAGAGGACCTGAATAAAACAAATTCATGCAGGTCAGCTAAATCCATGTATGGCAAATGAGTCTATATTCACTCTTACTGTACATCTTCAATCCTCATAGGGAAGCCATATGAGGAGAGGCTGAGGTCATTTGGTCTGTTCAGCCTGAAGAAGAGGAGTCTGAGGGGAGACCTCACTGCTGTATACAACTTCTTCATGGAAGGAAGTGGAGAGGCAGGTACTGGCAACCAGTGACAGGACCTGAGGGAATGGTCTGAAGTTGTGCCAGGGGAGGTTTAGGCTGGATATTAGAAAATGGTTCTTCACCCAGAGGGTGGTCAGGCACTGGAACAGCTCCCCAGGGAAGTTATCACAGCACCAAGCCTGACAGAGTTCAAGAGGAGCTTGGACAACACTCTCAGGCACATGGTGTGATTATTGGAGATGTCCTGTGCAGGGCTAGGAGTTGGACAAAATGACCCTCAAGTGTCCCTTCCAAATCTGATTATTATGTGACTCTGTAATCATGAGGAACCATAAAATTGTCTTTTCTTCCCTCTTGCTTTACCATTTCTATACTTTTCTTCTTCCTGCCTGAAGAGTGCAACTGTCCTATTTCTTTGTATCAGAGCTCAGTACTGAGCCATCAGTATCAGTGAGTCAGCATCCTTTCCCACAAGATTCAGTACTTGGGATTTTTCAGGGAAACACTGCCAGCTTGTTATGCATCAACGGGATTTTTTTTGGAAAACACCTTACATTTGGAACATAAAAAAACCACCGTTGAGCATTATGTAGATGAGGGCCAAGGACTCATTGTCTTCCCAAAGGGTACCTTACCAAGAAGGTAGTAAACTGCCCGGGAGGTGGGGAAATTACTCCAAGCCTCCCTTCAGTGTTGGCAAGAGGTTCCCTCCAGGCATCTCCGAATTGAACATTAACTTGCTCTGGAGAAAGAGTGAACAATATCTCCAGGGCTGAATTTGAAACACAGAGTTCTCCTACAGAAGAGGAACAGAGGTGGCTATTAAAGAGCTGTAGATTTTAAAATTCTTATTATTGTAATTATTTCAATTTACTGTTTAATTAGACAACTCTGGAACTATTAACTTATTTTGACAGCTAAACTTTCTGAGGGAACACTATCTCTGGGGCATGAGAGCAAACCCGGGAAAATGCTGAATAAAAACTTCCTGTGCTGAATGGCATTGTAGGTACTTTAGCTTTAAGCAAGGCTAGCTAGACAACAGGACTGATGCTTTTTGTGTGTGTGTGAGAGATTTATTGTTGCTCCAGCAAAACTGGAGCATGTGCCTTATAATACCTGCACTGTGGGAGCAATGATGATTCTTCACAGGACTATATTTTCCTAGCTTAAGGGTTTTCCTAGTCATTACCCTTCGTATAACCCAAGCTTTCTGTTTGTCAGAGTCCTTTTATTCTGTATTCTGTGGGTGTCTGAGTTCGTCCTATACCCTTCAGGATTACACTGCGGGATGTTGCAGTAACCATCTTCATACCATGGTGTCAGAGGGAGCAGGGAGATTTGTGGGGGAATATGTGCAATTTCTCCACTTCCAAAGCAGCTTGTAAATACAGTGTAGCACAGAGCAATATCATGGTGCTCCCCCATCCTTATCACCCCTGATGGAGTCCTTTCAGGGACAAAATATTTTTTGTAGGGTGAGCTGGCTCTGTCATTAATGCTGCTTCTTGCAGCCTCAGTGTGTGCCTTGCAGGTTTTCTGCATGGTGACAGGATGATAGCATGGATGGAAGGGAGAGGGGTGAAATGCAGTGTTAAGAGCAGAGCCATTTACTCTGCCAGAGCAGAGGAACGAATTGCACCATCAAACTGTGAACAGCAGGAAAGCAGAAGCAGCAGTAATGTGGCTATTGTGTGATGAGAATGGTTTTAAGGGAGCGAGGATGAATGGAACATGGACAATCAGCCCTGTGTGTCTTGCCCAACATTGTTCTTTTTGAAATTCCTCTTTATGCTGCAGAAACACTCTGCAATTAGTTTGGCTGAAGAGAACCCTAAATTAACAGTAGTTGACTCGCAGTTTGAATTCACAGTGCTGTACAGAGGGGTTTTGGTACTTCCCCAGGCAGAAGTACAATTCAACTTTGGGCCTTGTTGCAGACTCTCCCAGTACTGCATGCTTAGTCTGTCAGAAAGCTCTTGCAGATTGTGCTGATAGAGCCTCGATGTGCCACAAGGGCAGGGAAAGATAAACTTCTTCTAAGAACTTTCTGGAGTTATTCTCCAGAAGGAGAATTATATTGCCATAGTGAAAATAAAAGTGTGTGTGGGGGGGGTGTTCATTACTGAAAGAAAAAGGGCAAGCTTGTCAGCTTTCAAATCCTTCCAAATTTGTGCGGTTGGGTGAAATACAGAATCTGTCCTCCTGTCACAAACCCCAAAGTATGAGTATAAGAACTCCTCTGAGTGTTGAGCTCCCATGAAAAGAATATGCTGTATGGCAGAGAATATGTGGTGTAGTTTCAGGTTTACTGTCCTATTAGGGTTAAAAAATTAGTCACAGAATCAACTGTTTACTCTGGCTGATAAATGAATCCACCCCTCCTTGAGTGAAAGATATCTTCCCTGCCTCTGAAGAACTTCTGGCTGTGTAGGCTCTCTGGGATAATATTTCTGCTTCACATATTAATTTTTTTTCCATTGACTTCTGTGGAGCCACTCTAGATTTGTGCAGACACAAACTGTGGGAACAACGCCCATGGTGGTGGTGGGATTGGCACGGGATGCGGCGAGCAACACTGTTTTGGAGATGTAAAGCATTTTGGGTGAGCAGATGTCACCCCAAGAACCCACCATCTCCTCACGGCCACACTCTGCACCCACCAGCCCCATGGCTCAAGTCCATCTTTCAGCTGCAGGCACAGAAATCTGCATCCTCACCATGAGATCAGTGGTCACAGCTCTCCAGCCCTGTTGGGAAGCTGAGCAACTGTACAGGTGGTAAATGCTTGAGCAGTGGTTTATGTCAGGAGGGGCACCTCACATTCTGCAGATACGACTACTTTCTCAGAGGCTGAGGAAGAGGAGAAAGAACACTGTGGGTTTTGGCCTTCATTTCTGCCTGAGCGGGCAATTTTTCTGTACCTTTTTAATGCAAATGCAGTCCCTGTCTGCCCACTTTTCTATGACTATTCAATATGCACTCAGCCGCTGGCATGGCCACGTTCCAGGCTGGAGTCTGGTGTGTCCTTCCCTGTCTCCAGGCTGTCAGGGCCCCTTCCTGGCAGTGCTGAGTAGGATCCCTTGAGGCTGGGGAGGAAGGAGTTCAACCCTGCTGTCACCTCCCTGTCTGTGTGTGCTTTTGGACCAGGAGAGCTGGGCCCCAGTTTCAGCACACAGACTTTTGCAGCAACTTCCTTGGTGAGGCTGAACACCCTTGTGCTGAGTTTAAAATGTCCAAGTCCTTGTAGGGTACAGAGAGGGCCTAGGAGCATCACTGGGTCACCACTTCTGCAGCTGGGCATTGAACTGCTTTGCTGCTGCCATCACTTGCCTGCGTGCATCCTCTGTCAATGCAAAGTCACCCAAATATTTCTCTGGGGTCTTCATCATTAGCTGCCAAAGAAATCTCTCTGAGTACTTGGGTTTTGTGATTGTTTCAAGAGAGAAAGTCTGGTTTTGAGGCACAAAGTGTAATTTTCCTGCTTCATTCCTGTGTCTTCTTGATGTTTTAGGATGTTAGTCTTCTTAGACTTTCAAAAACACTTAACAGCAGTAACTGCCCATTCCTTGTATCCCTGCGCCGGGTCCCAACCCACGCGGCGTCAAACCAAGCAGCTTCGCTCTAGCTCCCAGAGACGGGAATAGTCCAGTTTCCCAACGGCTTCACCAGCCTGCCAGCTACTCTCGGTTTGTTTTGTTGCAATCCAAAAAACACAACTTACGTCAAGCATTGACACATCTCCCAGGTGTGGACATCCTTCCCAAAAATGTAGGTCTATGTTAGTCTTCCCTAACTGCAGCCAGGAGACAGAGGTTCCTGCAAGCCTGCTGGTGTTTAGGCACCTCGATCTTTGATGTCTGTCTCTTCCCTTCAAAGAATGCAAAGATGATCCATCTCTTACTGACACTGAGTTTTCATTGCATTACATGGGGTTAATCCTTTAGGATGTATCATTTCACTCATCTAAATTGCCATAGACAGAGCTGAAGCACAACACAAATACCAAACCAATACTGTGAATAGACAGAAATCTAGTTTTGTGTGCTGACAATATTCTGCACATCCAGAGTGATATATATCCCATTTGCCAGAAAGTTTATGTATTTATTTGGAAGGGGATGAAGACTCTCCTTCTTAGATAAAGGAGGGGGAAAAAAAAAAGAGAAAAATATTCTCCGGAAAGTTCTGTCTTCACCCTTATTGAACCACACCCTGTCCTCTTCATATAAGAAATATTGCCAAAGCCACAATCTTTCATCATGTGGTTCCTTTTAAATAACCTCCTAGGTACTAAAGGTCAGGATGATTTTAAAAAAATTGCCTGGTAGTATGAAAGAACTTTTTTTAAATGCAAAAAGACAAACAGGAATCCTACGCAAACTTGCCATAAATACAAGGCATGAGGATGATGATGAGTGGAATAAACTACGTTCGCATTGTGTTCATCTGCTTTACTTTGTCTCAAGTTTTGTTCAGTTCAAAACTCTAATATAAAAATAGAATTGCTCAATTCTTTGCAATTCTGAGTCCATTCTTATAGCCTTTTCCCATAGATTTGTCCTTGAACTCTGCTAGGAATAGTCACACAATGACCACAGACTTAGCTTTGTAGATATTTTTTATCTCTCCTCACTACTGAGCTTATTGCTAGTATTGGTTCTCCCACCAAATTAAGGTAAAGGAAGAAAAATGTAGAAGTGTGGTTTTTTTTCATTATTTTTGTCCAATGTTTGGGAGGGTAGGTATTTCCTATACTTGACATTTGTCCAAAATTGAACAGTTTCTGATAGCCTGCAGAAATTGGTGGTCCTTTTTTTTCTATAAATTTTTGCTTATTTCTGAGCCATGGGTTTTTACTATTTTAAGGCTGAAAATCTGCACACTTTGAAGGTGATTCACAAACAAACCAGACACTTCTGCCTTGGAGGCAGCAATGTTGACCCATACCAGGATGGGCAGGATGCACGTCTGAGGGTGATGAAGGGCTTTGTTGAGTTGAAATCACCACCACAGCCTGTTGATGCTCCCAGCACAAGTAGTATTCATGGTGTGTGGTGTGTGGGAGTTTGTGTGTGTGCAAGTGTGTGTATGTTGTGTTCAGTTAGTTATGTGCACGTTCCTAACTAATGCTCTGAAACTTCATTATTTAGCTCACTAAACTTTTTTAAAACTATCTAATACCTGGCTTTGTTTTTAAAATGTTCAGTCTATAGCAGACTATACTACTGATTCTACTATGTGAGTATCCATGGGTCACAGTCAGGTTCCAGGAGTCTATTGCACTTGGTGGTGTGCACAACAGGGAAAAAAAAAAAGATTATTACAGAGCTTAGTATCTACCTTGTTCTTTAATTTCCCCCATACTCTAAAACATGGTGTATTTTCTGGGACCTGATGGAGGACAAATGCTTATAAGAAAAGGTCTAAAAAGCATGGGTTGTAGAAGATTTTGAAATCACAAGGTTTTGCTTTTAACCCATGGTATTTTTTGATAGCTGAGGGTTGTTTCCACTCTTTGAGAGCACAGCTGAACAAGTGACAGCTGAAGAACCTGCCTTAAAGCCTATCTCACTGTCTCCCTCAAACATTCCTGAAACTGCTTTTCCTTTCTCTTAGTGAAGGAGAATTTGACAGGGCATGACAAACCCTGCCCCTGGCTGGGGCAGCAGAGGCACCACACTCTTCTGACTTCCCTGTTCCTCTCTTCCTTTCCACCCCAAGGTAAGGGCAGCCTCACCTCTAGCCAGAGGCTGGCAAGAGATTTGTCTTCCCCTGAGTCTGGTCAGCAGCCAGGCTGGGAGGAGGCAGGCACTGGTACCATGGCAGGTCAGGGCACCCTGAGCACAGCATCCCTCTTCCAGTCATCCCAGCTCTGGCCGATTGTTCCCTGCCTTCACACCTCTCTCCTTGCCCTCACCTCTGTCTCCCCAGCAGCATTTCCTCCATGCCACAGACACAGAGACCCCTGCCCTACCTGCTGCTCACCACACAACTCGTCCTTCATTCTTCAGGCTTCCCTGAAAAACAAGCTACCACCCCCAAACCCACATTTTTCCAAGCAGCCATCCCACCTTCTGTTTGCCTCTCCCTCTCCCTCATTATCCTGGGTCTTGCTTTTGTTTGTCTTGGCTATTTTGGGCTGGAGGCTCTTTGGGGAAGGGAATAGAGTTTGTGTCGCCTGCTCAGGATGTGAAGTGCTCAAGTCATTCCAGCTGCGTAAAGCTGAATTGACAAATGAGGCATAAACTGGCAGAGAAGTGTCTACCTGAGTGTGGGCACCTGATTAGCTGAATCAGCTTTAACAGGTATAATTCATTAAACAGGCGTAACTTTATGTTTAGAGGAAAAAATCCTATTTTAAAAGGCACCAGTAATAGTTTAATGCTAAAGTTTCCCCAGGAAATCCAGTCCAGGCCATACTCTACTGAAGTGTAGCATGTTCACATGGTAGCCATAGCATCAACTATAGTCTAGTTCCAAGCACCTTTTTCAGTATTGCCATTCCTGAGGGACCAAAAATAATATATTATTTGCAATGAGAGTTACATATAATTGCTTGCAATGGAGAAGTATAAATTTATAAATTAAAAGCAGTATCATGTACTAAGAAGCAACTGTTCCATTCTCTAGCCAATAGCTCTGGAATACATTTTTAACTGTATTACTACTTGATACTATTACTATACTATCAATTGCTAAATTGTTGTATTAAACATAGATAATGTAGAAAGGATTAAGATGAAAATGTTTAGAGGTGTCTGGGATCCTCTTCATTTTCTGCCAATAGATGATTGTTCTCATTTTAATACCTGTAACACCTCAATCCTCCACACCTGGCAGAGTCATGGAAGCATCTGGTATCTACTTTGCAAATCTGAGACTGTTGTTATAATATTTTAATTCTACATAAAACCAGTTTCTGTTGTAAAAGTATGTAAGTAATTTCAAATGAATCAACACAAAACTAGGATTTTTTTGGTGTGTGTTCGGCACCATTTCTCATCCACACCTATCAATGAGATGCTGACAGCATGTGAAATTTAAAAGGGAGTTTATTCCTTTTGATACAAATATGAGAATTCAGTAAAAAACTCAAGTATTTTAAAGCACTGTGTCCCATTTGTACTTTGTAAGGAGAGCACTTCTGATGAGCACCTATCATATCGACCAGAAATCTCTTTCTTACTCTTTGCTTAAGATCCTCTCATCTGTAACAGAAGAATGTGTCATGCAAGGCTAAATGCTGATGGCTTTTACCTCCTTTACACGAGGGAAAAGCGTATGTTGAATATTCAAGCTCTGTTCACATGATTTAAAGAAAAAAACCAGAAGTACAGTCTCTTCTTTGCAGTCACTGAAGCCTTCAGCTTGCCCTGTGAATGACCACTGGTCCTTAAAATTACATGATGTTTTGATAACAGGACTTAAACACTCTCTGTTCCATTTTTATGGAGTCCATGTCTTTGCAGGTGCCTCATTCTGTAGCTGAGGGAAGTGGTAAATGACTATTTTTTTAATGTGACCTCTCTGTGTCCCTTTCCTTTAAACATAGTGGCAATATGTGAGGCTTTCCAAGCACATCAGGGCCATGCATCATCTTTCCTTCATGAAATTACAAGCTGTGGTTAGGGCAAAGGTTGTGAGCTCTCCAAGAATGACATCAGGCCAAGAGTGATGCTGGGCCAAATGTGTCTATGGAGTTGTAATCAGTCATATCACAACCTCCGGGGCCTCTTGAATTGGAACCTTTAATACTTTTTACCTTCTTTTACACCTTTGCAGTGACCATGAAAATCCAGTGCTGGTCAATATTTACTTGGTTCACATATTAACTATTAGACCAGACAGGGAGTAGCAGAGAGCCAAGCCCAAGATAAGGTGCAAAATCCACATAGTCTGTCTTTGTTAATGGTTCCTACTAGAGAGTCAAGAGTAAAACACCAGTCAGAAAGTAAACTGAAAAATTTAATTGTTTTATAAAATAAGGTTATGAAATTCTATATAAAAATTCAGCTTCTTAAATATGGTACATTCACTTTCTCACAGAATATTTAAATATTCAGGTCACTTGCGCTATATTTTCACTGTATTTTAGTTAAAATCATTGGATAAATTAAAACACCCTTACCAAAAGATACCACGACTTATACAAATAAAACTAAGCAATAATACTTTTTTAAATACAAAATGTAAAGAAATTAATATCTCTTAGAGCATGCTACAAAATTTTTTCAGAAAAATATATGGAATCACTTTTGTTTTAACTAGAAAATATACAGTGTGCTTTTCATTTCTCTTCAGTCTCATACAATTTTCATTTAATGTAATAAATATGTACAACAAAAACGATTATTCCTCAAAGAATATAAATAGCAAATACTAGAGTAGAGCCTGGTCCAGCATTCCTTTCTCATCTAGTGACTATAGTGGGACTTTTCAACTCTGAATGTGCAAAAATGCAGAATCAGGCTCTTAGTGTTATCAACAGGTTAATAGCTTTTACAAAATTATTTTTATTAAAGAAACAAAACCTCCAAAACCACTGCAGAAGACTTAGAACTATTCCAGTCAGGCATTTCTATAAATAGTAAAACATAATGTGGGGAAACAATGTTCCAGTTTAATTACTGCTGGCAGTAATTAGGGAAAAATAGTCAGTGGAGAATGACAAATATCTGGAGTTCTAACTCTACACATCTACACATCTTACTTTCACAGATTTAAGTTGGTTCCCTACCATTTCTAAAAGGAGTTTCTGGTATAATCTATACATTGTAAATCTGTGAAGAAACTTAACCACCTTCTTCAGACTTTGGATGGTTCGTTTTGGAAAGTGGTATGTTTTCAAGTGCTTCAGTCCATACATTAAACTTTTAGTGGTGTCTTGGTCACCATTCTTTATTCTCCACAGACTGAGAAGCTTCAGAACTTGCTCTGTGGGTTGACATAGTTTCATTGTGCGCTCAACATCTTCTTTTCCCACTTTCTTGCCTGGCAAGCTTGCCATCAGCATATTGAGATGTTCAAAGGTCAGGTTTGGGTGGCCAATATGCTTTAAGACACTATTTTCACAAAGATCAATACCTATAGAAAGCAAAAAGAAAAGAGGTCAGTACATACAGCACCGTGGCCTGCAAAAACCCTTCCAAAATCCCAAGGAGAATATCCCTTTCCAATTTTTTTTTTTATTTATTTCAAGTAACTCGCTCATGTTTGCTTTTTTAGGCTCCAGTTATAAAAACATGCTTCAGAATTTCATGAACTTTGCAAATACAAACAACCCCAAATTACAAACAAACTTCATAGCAAGTATTTATTGTTATATGCTTGTGTCATCTATCCTGTAAAATGTTGTGTGTATGTGATAGGACTCCTAATATTTGGTTCCAGTGAATGAAAACTTTGCTCTTTCTCTTCAGAAATATCTAGGCTTTGATAAAGTAGTCATTGTGGTCTTTACTCTAGACACTTCACAGTGTGACATAAGCATACATCCTAAATAAGAGAGGGGTAAAAAAAATTTCTGCAGCACTTTTCAAGTCTATTCCATGTGGACAAAAGGTCATTGGTATGTGGCAGCTGTTGATGGTGGCTTACATCAGAAGAGTTGGCCTGACTGATGTAAAAACCTTGGCATTAACATTTCAGCACTATTTCACCTTTGAAACCTGTCTTGGCATGACAAATAGTGACCTGAAGGGAAAAAGACGGGAAAGCCTGTTTGTGTATTCCTCACTCCCATGTGTCCCATCCCATGAAGAGATGTCCTAGTCCAAAATATCAATCTCCACTTCATAGACAACAAATTGCACTCTCAGGCATCCTGTTCTCTCTAACCTCAATGGCCACTGCTCAGATATAACACAGGCAAACATTTTCCTCTCTTGATCAAAATTCTTGGTATGTTGTGCAGTCTCAAAAGGGGATCTTGGCCATGGCACAACAAACACTCCCAAGGGGACTACAAGTCTGGGAAGAATTCAGTCCTCAGCTAATCAGGAGAAGCTGAATTCTCTTCCTGCTTCCGCTTGACTTCACTATGCTTACTGCATTGATAAACCTCAGTGGAGCCCTGCAGGCCCTTCTCTGAGCATAACACATCACCAGGAGGTATTTGATCCCAAGCAATTTTTTAAATGCCATTTAGAAGGCTGCTTTTATTACACACACTATCACAATAAGATACCTTGAATAATCTTCTTGACCATATCCTGTTCTTTGTTTTGTTGCTTCCATAATTTCAAAAGCTGGAAGGTCTGCTCTTGAGGACTGTGCCTTTGTTTAATCTTTTCAATATTTTCTGTGCTAACCTTTGTCCCAGGCAAACTGTCTGCTAGCATGTTCAGCCAGTTAGGTGTGAGATGAGTAGGAACAGCAAACCTGAACATCGCCTCCTCACACAAGGTTACATCTGAAATGAAACAGAGAAGAATATGTCAGTTGTTCTGATCTGTTACTCTACCTGTCTCAGACAAAAAAAAAAAAAAAAAAGCAAGCAGCAAGAATGATAAGAAAAAGGCACTTAAAAACCAGACTAAGTGGTCTTTATGATGCTGTGGCTCACTGTGCTTGAGTTCCATTTGGTCTGAGCTACAATTAACTACTATAGCCATCACCACAGCAGGCAAACAGCTAACAAGCTAGGTATTTTTATAATAAATTCTGACAAATCCATTTTAATTATATTAAAGGTATGTTTTGAGATCACTCTTCCTGAGTACAATACACACCTATTCCACATCTCTGAGGTGTCGTATCTGTATTTTCCTGACAGATGTTGTCACGAACTTCATTTCCCTTCAAAGCCATTTTGAAACCCAGAGCACTACAGTTTGTGTGCTTAAGACAGACGGCTTTAGATGATGTTTCATTTGAGAAAAATCCTTCTGGACATCTCTCACATACAGTGTCACTCTCAGGGGTACCTGTGGAAACAGGAAAACAATGCATCTAATGACATATAACCTCAGCTGTGGAAAAAACCCACAAGAACACAAAAATAAAGAAAAACATTCCTCTCTGAATTGTCATGCTTCGCCTTTTCACACTTCTGATCACTTAAGAAAAAAACCCAACATAGAAGATGTTTCTGCTGATGTTAAACAGTAAACAGTACTATTACATATGCTTGTTACCAGGTTAAAAATCAGCAATTACTAATTAAATAAGTAACTTAGTAAAGTAGTATCTTTAAAACAGCAATTACTTGAGTCTATTCAGACATTACATGGTGTCTGATCTTAATCTTTTAACTGTGCAAATATTCTGTAAAACAATTAAATGGCACAAAAATCTCTTCTGAATTGTACTCTGCAATATCTGCTCAGAACCTTACTTGAAGGGGTTACTTTAGTTCTAGCTAAAAATATAATCCATGGAAATATCAGCTAAAGACAACATTTTTTAACTTCTTTTCTGGGTTTGAATAAAATATTCTTAAAAGCAAAGAAAGGAGAGTGTCCAATGTAACATAAATATTTAATAGACATACATGTTTTGCTTGGTGTTTTACTTTCATAAGGCATAGTTTTACTTCAATTAAATATAGACTAGAACAACAGAATGACAATATATTGTCCTAGCACATTGACAAAGAGGAAGAAAATTAATTATAAGATCTGAAACAACGCAGTCTAACCACCAGTGGCAGGAAAGTAGCAGCACTAATAATTGCTGCATATTCACTCTTAATTCATTCTTACTCAGACAACATTTAAGCAAATATCTAAAGTTTAGTATCTAATATTGCATTATTGAACATGAACTTAAACACATGCCTAAAATTTATTTGCAATAATTGGAAACTATATTTGAATAAGAAAATACCTCCATCTAGTGTATTTTTTACGTATTTACATGTGGATGCTTATTTTAATGACAGCTTCTAAGTAACCTTTATTTATTTCGGGAAATCCTTAGAGAAAAAGAGTACTAAGTTTTCAACCGGTCGTGAAATAAAGACTAGTGCTTGCACACACCTGACCTAACATCAACCAAGTGAAAACAGGGTTTGTAGTTGCCCTAGTCCCTGTATGTTGGTAACCCCACCAAATCCTCTGCTTTCTGCAGCCACAGCCCAACCTACAGCCACAGCATCTGCCCTGGCGCTGCACTCTATGCGCTGCCAGTGGCAACACCTGCACGGGCAGCAATCAGCTGTCTGGAGACACCTGAATTCTCAGCAACTTCCCCTGCTGCAGAGAGGCTG
>NW_008693322.1:0-12005 GCF_000695815.1 Acanthisitta chloris | reverse complement strand
CTGCAAATGGTGTGTCTCTCTGCTCTGAGCTTCCCTTCGCGGCACAAGAGAGGAATAAACGGGGTAATCCATCAGCGTTCTCAGGGTTGAGCATGAAGTCACCTTCTAGCTTTGCCAGCTCCTTCTTCACTGTTTATCTGCCTGCTGTCCTTCAGGGCACAAACCGCCGCCGTCTGTCCGCCCTGCCCTGCTCCCTCCAGTTCGCCTGGAATCCCCCATTCTTCCCAGGAAAACGGCTGTGGCTGCCGGGGTGCCAGCGCTGCCTCTTTCCAGTGCTGCTGGAAACTCTGCCACGGACAGGGCTGGCCAAGGTGGAACAGAGCAAAACCTGAGTCTGCACTCACAAGAGGAGACGAACAGGGGAAAGTGATCTCCCAATGTAATCAGGAGCGACCGGCAGTGGGCAAACAGATTTCTAATGCTTTAAGCTTTGAACAAGGCACTGGGCCACATCTCCCTGTGTGGGAGTTGAAGAATATTTTTCTACAGTTAGGTTTTATTTCACCTGAATTTGCATCATTACAAAGTTCAAGGCTATCATATGGCAAAAGGCAGTAACACAGTGTGGTCTGTGCTTATTAAATTCTTAGTCATTGCCTCACCTAAAAAGCTGACTATTGACACAGGGGGATGCAATTATTTTTACAATGTTTTCATTCCTTGTTTGAGGTCTGCTTGGGTTTAGCTGGTTCATTGTGATGGTCTTTTGGAAACCAACTTTCCAATAAATTACATTATACAACATTTTATCTTCTTCCAAAGTTTGTTTCTTTTTGAACTGAGGGATTCGAATCTGTCTGCCACAGTTTCACTGTGCTCACAGGGACGCAGCAGGCTGTTTGCTCAGACAATTGGGAGACTTTGTTGTCTCCAAAACAGTCTTTCTGAGAACTTTGTCTCCAGCCCCTTTGGACTTGCTGCCGAGGTACAGTGGAACCTCATTAACCCCAGCCCCTGGGTATAATGGTTTAGGTTAATGAAGGTTTATAATATGGAAATGTGGTACCTCCCAGTTAACAGTGGCAAGGGCATCGGGGTAATGCTTAGTTAACCAATTACTCAGAGACTAGTGAGCAGCTACAGCCGTGACATTTCTCCTTACGTCAAAGTTGCTCTCCAATGAGATGTTCATTATCCCAAAAAGGACTCCCAACCTGTCATTCAGCACAGCTCTAAAATGTACAGGCCAGCCCTAGTGTTTCTCACTCCATGTACATAATTCCTAGGGAAATCATTCTGTAGTCTGGAGACTGGTTGCCTGCGGGTTTGTGTCTAAGACACGCTGATCTTCTGCATTCCCTTCCTCAATGCTCTTCTCCAGGCAGTTATCAAGCTCTGGTACAATGACAGTTTACAACTCTTTCAGGTTGTGTTAAATACTGGAGCTAAACTGGGCCATGGCATTTGCCAAATGATAAATGATGTATTTTGTTTTGAGGGAGGAACATATTATTGGTTTAACAATTTATGTTGTCTTAAATGAAGAATACACTCCACTGAAACGCTCTGCTTCACTCTGTATCCCCACTAGACATACAGCACAATGCCAGACTGCTTGACAAAGAAATGTTTGTTTGTTTGGTAATTGTACCAGTTTCCCTAAGAGTTCCACTTAGGATACTGGTAATTAATTATTACCACATATTGCAGTGATGCTAGAGCTATATTAATATTGTTATAATTATACACTTGGTGTCAAACGTAGTGCTCCTGGTGTTTGTCAAGATATACAGTTGCTTGAAACAGCAGATTTCAAAATGAAAAACATTATTATTTATCACACACACAAATACTACATTCCAGATAATGTTCCTTTAAGAGAGGCAATCCATCATGTTTCTCATTAGAGTGCAATTTGCTACATTTGCTACTGCCATTAAGATATACATTACAGCAGGAGCAGGGTATTCCACTGAGAAACGTTCCTTTGGCTACAGCCCAAATGATGCAGACCAGAACAGGTTCAATAGGCTTTACAATTTACTGTCCTGTAATTTCATCTGGACGATCCTCTTTCCTAATCTTGTCACTGCCACGAGTCGTCGACGTGCGGTAGAGCTCTAATTAAGTCTGTGCCTATTGACAAGGGGTACATACCTGGCTGTGCAACTCCGAATCCTGGCGGACACTCTGTGTGCTTTAAGCAAAACTCGAGCTCCAGATATCTGCCCTCCACGCACTCGCAGACACGGTTCTGTGTGCTGCTGCACTCCTGCCTGACGTACTGCAGCTCTTTGCAAACAGCACTGCAGTACTGGCATTCATCATTGCTGTTCCATTCTTCGGCGTAGTACTGATCCGGGCACGGGGCACACTGCGTCGGACTGGTGGCTGTACAGTGCTGCTTCACATAGCTCCCAGGAGGACACTGGTCACACAGCAGTCGACGAGATGTCCCTGGGTCGTAATGGGGATACTTGGGGGGAGCGTCATCCTGGATGGTCCACCTAACAGAAATGCCCAAGAGCTGGCAACAGGAAAATAAAACATCACTTTCCTTAGTTCTGGGGAGCACTGTGATCACAAAGAAACTTACACTTTAATGAGTTTATGAGTCTAATCATGTCACTATCTTCAAACGAATGTTTGCGCTAGAAATTTGTAAGTTATTAGCCAGCTCTCATACTCTCCCATGCCTATTTTAGAGTGGGAAAATTTTAGGACCTTATCTAGCAAATCTTCCCAACCTAAGCGCTTCCGTGTTCTTCCAGAGATGTAGATCCTAATCTTCTCCCGTTTACACCTTTTAGTATCACTGGGCAATAACCTGTTACTGTCTAGCAACAGAGAATCTGGTCAATGCACAGCCAAGGTGGGGATTATGTACCCCTATGCTCTTCAGTATTGAATACTTCAGATGCAAAAGAAATTGTCTGAGCATATAAATCTGACCAGGGTACTCCACCATCACCACAGATACCTTTAAAGGTGATTCCTTACACTATTTCTCTTACATTATTTATTTTTACTAGAAATGACTAGCTAGAACAATAAAGGATGCTTTTCAATGACTCCCATTTACTCTTGCACTGAAATGCAAAAGCTCTGGGGGTAAAACGTGGCAGCCATGCCCAGGGTGAAGATGCAGTTTCAAATAGAAGTAAAGAATGTCACAGTTTATGAAGGGTACGTTAAGGACATAATCGCATGAGCCAGCAGAGACCAGGCTAATGCTTTCATTTCCTATCTAAACCTACAGGCTTACAGCTGTTGTGAGGAGCTGGGTCAGTACCAGCACAAGTCATGATGGCTACACTCCTCCTGCTTCCTACAACAGTCTGCTTTGCTGGTGTGACTTGGGACCTAGCGATCTGAGACAACCCTGTCCTGTAGCAGAGACAACCTACATATCACTTAATTTCGGTCTTGTAACTGAAAATTTGGTCCTGTGATTCCACCAGTCTAACACAAAAATCTTGGGATAACTCTTGGGAGCCACCCTGAGGCCCACAGGGTCTGCCAGCAGCTCACTCTCCTCACTGACAACCTAGCTCTGTCCCAATGCTGCATGCATGGTTGCACGTGCCACTTCACTTCTAAAACTTTTACGTTTTATAAAGATGAAGTAAACGGGCTCTGAATTCGCATGTTTTTCTATGTATCCAATCAAATTACGTATCCAACTGACTTGTCATTGTTGCTATTTTAATTCCAGTCAGCTAACACAGGGTTGCCAATTCAATTTTAAAAATGTATTTTCCTCTTTTCCAATGCAGATGTCCCCAAAGTATAAGTGGAATTAACTTGGGTTTTTTTTCATTCAGACTCTATTTCCTTGAGGTGCTTCATCTAAGGGCCTCACTTCTGCCACATCATGGCATTTCTTAAGTGATAGTCTTATTAAGAAAGAATAATTTAATGCTTCATCTGCGTTAACACAAGTCACAGTGATCACCAAGTATTATTAGGAGCCTAAATGAAGAACTTTTACTGCTTAAGAAACTATTCTTAAATGTATTCTCATGTTGCCTATGAATCCACTTTTTATACAGCTATACTTAGACAGGCTGAAGAAAGAAATGCAGGTAGTATGGATATTCCCTACAGCCTCTTGTAGCTACCCTTGACTAAGTCTGGTAACCTGTCCAATCTGTGGTTTCCATGGGTAGAGATCCTACTTTTCTCTCAATGCACAATACTTTTCATTGTGAGAAATTTCTTACTAGTCTTTTAAGTCTGATGAACAGCTCCTTTTTCCTGAAATGACTGGATTGGTTTCATGTGACCTATTTAACAAAGAGGGTGCAGCACATTTTTTAATAGTGAATGGCTTTCCATTGATTAAAATGCTCACACCCTTGGTAAATCTACAGCTATGACTCTAGTAATAAGGAAGTCCTGAAAATCTCATTAATTGTTGAATTACTGAAACTGTTGAATTGCTGAAACAGTAAGGTTTTCTTCTGTCTTTTTAATTCAGTGATAGGTAATACAGCATCCCAGAGTCCAAGACCTGCATGGACACATGCATTCCCTCCACAGAACATAACAGATTGCAACATATGGCACAGATGCTACAAAGACAAGCATCGACCTACATTTCATGCAGATGTCTGTGGAAACCCAAGACAATACTCAAAGCAGATGAAAATCTGACACAATGAAAATTATTAGGAACAGCAACCAGACACATGGGCAGCATGTCCTCATGCAGAAACGCCAGTTTTCCTGCTCTGCAATGCACAGCTCACAACAAATCCAAAGCCATCACTGCAGTAGAATCTGCTCCTCTGGGTTGTGTCTCTGCCCTTGGTGACACATTTTCACAGGACAAACAGGGTAGGTGAACCAACAAGATTTTCTCTGTTTTCCTTACTCAACTATTTACATTGGAAATCATGTATGAGGCAAGTGAGGAGTTGTGCTGCAGGGGATGATTCAGCATTAAAATTAGTTAAAATTCAATGATGAGGCTCTGAGAGCATGGGGGTTGGTAGGGGAAAATGAAAGGATTTGCTTCCCGAAGAATCAAGCAAGCCAATAAATCTGAGAACAAGTAGACATAATTTGCGAGAAACTGATTTTTAAAATTTAAGTAAAACAATACTTGAACAATACATGTGTAAGACCCTGCAAAGTTTTGCCTTTGGAAGGACCAATAACTATGAACTAATAATGGCAACCTGAACACTATAATCTAAATTAGCATAACCAAAAACCACAGTAATAGGCTTGATAAATCAGCACCACTGAAAGAACAATCAGTCTTTCCATTTGATTTTTATTTTGTGCTTTTAAAAGAAAAGCACATCACACCTGTCTTCCTTTTCACCCAGAAACACACATTATGTAGCTGCCATAAACCATCAATCAGTGGCTGAGCCATATGTGTGCAACTATTTTATTTAGCAAACAATTACTACAAAAAGACTTTTCAGTCAAACTAAAGATATAAATTCAATCAGTATCTCAGTATTTTACCAGAGCATTTTATACATAATTTTCAACATAGAGCTAGGTTACCATTACTATTACTGTTGGGCAACTATGATCCTATTAGCACACTGAGCTGTGCAACTCACTGCTACAGGACATTGTAAACAGTCAAGTTCAAGATGTTACTTGACATCATAATGGATGAAAAGAATAAAGAGGTATTAAACATAAACATCACCTGTTGATCAAGAAATCCCAGACCACAAGATACTTGAGTCTGGAGGACTGTTTTTGAAAAGTAGTGTTATTTTTCTGTCTTTTTCTTCTGTCTCCTCCATGCATCAGTTATCAAACACTTCTATAGACTGAACATGGGTCTTCTTAGGGCATTTTTTCTGGATTATATATAATTTTAGACCTAGTACAGCCATTAGTATGTTGCTAAGTACATTTCTAGACTCAATTCCCAATGCCACACTTAATAAGACTACTGTAGGTCACTTAGTAATACTTAAGAGAAAAGATCTGCAAAATTGTCTGCTACATAGGCTGAAAACACCTAGCACACCTGAGTATTCTGAATATTGACATGGAACCTGCAAATCAGAAGTTACCTTTGAACCTACATCGTGTGAAAGTAAAGGCAATCTATTTTTAAGACATTTTGCAAAAATGCAGGAGTAATGGTGGAAGGTAAGTAAATATAACTTTTACTAGTTTTACTGCAACAACTTGGCACAAACAGAACGAAAATACTCTTCTCACCCCCCAGTTCATAGAATAAGGTAAAGGGGAATGTCACTAAATTGTCCTTTCTCCTGGCCTAACACACACTGATTCTGTGCTTACATTAGGTACTTGGATCACCTGTTACAGCAGATTTGCAGAGCAAAACAGATGGTGCCAAGCACCTGACAGCCACATTATGCATGATTCAGAGGGGATATTTTGGACTAACTTCAGTCTGCTCTCATGGATGAGCATGCATTAGTGGTTACAGCGCATCTGGTGTGTCTCTGGAGTCCATCTCTGGATTTACTTTCATCAGTCCAGTTTACTTTTGTAAATCCACTTTGTGCACTCCAAGTCTGCTTTGATGTGCAAACTAAAATACAGTAAATAAGGATGATTAGGAGAGGCCCTTCAAAAGTACTTTCCCCAAACAAATTAAAATGATAATTAAATGCATTTTACGTCAGTCTTGACATTTTCTCTCCTAAACTATGCTATGACCAACTTGATAGCAGATTCTTGGCTACACAAAACCTTTGCTTGACCTGAATGCCCATATTTAAAGGCTGGCTACGTACTAAGCTGTGAATCTCTGCTGTAAGAAACAGCAATATCTGAGCCATGAAAATGCCATGATCAGAAGTTAATACTTATGAACACTGGTCTTCCCAAAAGTTTCACAGAAATCAAGATTTCTTCTACAATCATGCTGGCACTGGTCTGTTTTGCTCCTGCTGGAGAAGGTGGCATGTTCCAGTCTGAAAGAAGGAAGAACCTAAAAGTCTGGCTTCAGTTTACTGGAATCAGAAGTAAGGGCAATGAACATGTTCACCCTTTAACCCTTAAGAAACCAAAGCTGGAGTCCATCAGTGCTAGACTTGGCCAAATTCATGGATTTGCCATTCAGAAGATTGTGTAAAATTCTATTCATCCTTGTTTAGGAAAGGTAAATTCAGCTGAGAAGTGGAACACAGAAAGTTTAGAAGGCAATTGAGAGCTTCGTCTTGAACAGGATCTTGACTTCTTCAATAGCTTGGCAAGTCACAACAGAACCTATAGATTCAGTACAGATAGATAGTGAACACGCAGAGAGAACTTTCTCCATTAAAGGACAATGCTGGTAAATGAAAAAGGGATTATCTCATCCAAGGAAGACTGGGAACAGCCTTTCACTGAGAAGCAGGTGCAAGAAACCCGAGTAGCTTAAATATAGCTCTCAATGCATTTCTGGAAGCAAACACATATTTGGTTTCCTGGAAGAGCTGGTGAACGGACTGAAAAGATCTAGGTAGTTTCTTTCAGTTTTAAACCCTAAGCAAATTCTTTATATCCCAACACCAATGGAAGCCAGTAATGCTCAGTATCTGGTTCATCTCAACAAATTAACTGCTAGTCTGATTCAGAGTGCACTCGACAGCAAACAGTTTTCCTAGGGGTAGTGAAATGCAAGGCTGAGTTTAAAAAAAATCCCAAAGCTTGGGGTCTTTTTGTTCTATGAGTATGAAATACTATCAGTAACAAAATAATTACAGCAAAACCAAAATATAGTACCATTAACTACATCTAATAACCTATGGGTAAAATTGAGTTCTAGTGTCATGGGCTCAGTTCTGAAAGGACTGAAAAATAATCTTCATCCATCTCCCTGGGGAAAATCCTGGGCACCTCTCAGGATGGCTGTCTCAGTGTAAGGAATTGGGACGAACTGTAAATACTGAAATACAAGTCTAGTAAGTCAGTGTCATACAAGTAAATACTGAGAACCTAATCAAAATTAGTTACCCAAGGTTAAAGAGCAATCCTTGCATTGTGTCACTCAACACATTAGGCCTGAAGTTATATTTCTTCATACCATCTTCATGCCAGCATGCACAATGCTAACATAAAAGGCCTTTGCAGTCCATTTATTTGACTCCTTAGAAGAATCTTATGAAAGAGAAATAATGTGATTGTAAAATTTCATTTCAGATCTTGGGCATGAATAAAGGACACGCCCTTTGCTTTAATCTTTAAATGTAAGGCAAAGACCCTCTTGCTTTCTCTCATTGAATTATAATGAACTAGAAGACAAAGGACATAAAGTAAAAATCCTTCAAGCATCATCCCTTTAAATCACTGCTTTGTGAGAGAAAAGAAAGTGGCTTTTCAGCATATGAAAATATTATTATATAGCTTGGCTTTGTGGTTTTGGGTTGTAGACTGAAGGAGAATGTTTAATTTGCTGAGAAAGATAAATCTGTTTCTGTTTTGCATTCCACAACTATTCCAAAGCATATTTTCTTACGTGATAAATAATCATTCAAGACATCTGTCAGATTGCTCCCAGTGTTTGCATTGGGTTCAAAGTAAAACCTCACAATTCTCATACTTTGCCTTCCACACAAAGTATTTGGACAGAGCAAAGGCAGGAGGTTTTCACATACCCTCAGCCCCTAGGCAGAATGCCTCACTGAAATCATGCACAGGCCCTGAGACACCCCACTGGCAACATACAGCACTGAATGGTATTAATGAGGTCCTCCTCATCAATAGCTTGTCAAATCAAAACAGTATCTCTGAATCCAGTATGTGGCAAAGCCATGCTGGATTAGATCCATGCATTGTAAAATACTTGTCATTCTGGGCAAAATTACTTCGGTCCATCTGAGAGAGATTCAGCTCTCATCCTCCTCACCTTGCTGTTCTGGGGGCTCATGAAATCACTGGATTTAACCCCTTTGGGCCAGCAGCTCTGGGGCACTGCTTACCCGTGGGTTGCTACAGGCTCACTGACAGCACTGACCAGACAAGGCATCTTTTGGCAGACCACAGCTCAGGGCCAGGTACACAACAAAAAATGACATGGAGTAATTTTCAGTGGTTTGAGTTCAGTTTATAAAGCTGTTCCACCGTTCTGACAACTGCTTCAATACAATCCGCTCACTTTGGACCTACTTCTGTTTCAAAGATGTTTCATTAAGTAGAGGCTACGCTTTTACATAAGGAATATAACTGGTGATTCTCCTGAACAACCTGTCTTCAAAACTGGGTCTATGAACCACTGTCTTCATTTCTCTGTCAGTAGAGCAGTATGTCAAAAACTCAAGTCTCATAGAGATTTTGTGCGGCATCATTAGTTGTCATCCGCAAAGCAATTTAGAGGTCTAAACTATTGTTTCATTTTCAGTGGCAAGAAAATTATATTCTGCTGAAGAGCAGTTCTACGTCTTATCAAAAAACCTCCTAAATTGAAAGTCTTCATTTGTATGAGTTACATTTGCCTTGAAGCTTGTGGAGGAAGAAAGCAGGAAAGACTAACAAGCTATGCACCGAAAGATGTGTCTTATCCATAACACATATTTTGCAACATTATTCACCAGAGTGACAGCAAGATTTGGAGCTAACCCAAACCTAGGATGTTCCCACCATGACTATAGTCTGCCTTTACACGGACAGAATTACTAACACCTGATCAGCTACCTGGAGAACCAGTATGTCCAGTACTATGTGCAAACAGTTGTTTTTACAGAAGGAAAAAGATTAATTTTTCTATGAGATTTGAACAGTGGGTGTTACTCAAATTGAGACAGTATCTTGTAAAAATTCTTCTGGTAACCTTGATGCTTTATTTTTGACCAACACACATGCAGACAGACAGAAAGAAAGTCAGACAGAAAGATAACTCCTACCCTCACGGGCTGCAAAGCCACTGCTGCCTACACACAGCAAACACAAGTGGCAGGCCAGAAAAAGCATGTCACATGTGCCCAGAGATCCAAAATAGAGAAAGGTCAAGTTTAAGGGGCAAGATAGTTACGTGACAAGTAACAAGATTCAGCTCTGGGGGCTTTCTTTCCGTTCATGATTTCATAACACTTGTCTGTAAGCAGTTTTAGTGCTCCAGCAAACAACACAAACATGCATGCACCACCACAGCAGGTTTCCCTTCTGAAACCTTACCAAAGAGGCCAAGGCCAAAAGCACACCATGCCCCAAAAGTCTTTTTAGCTATGGTGTCTCCAAACCAGGTTTAACATATGTGAGCCAAACATACACACCTTTTCTTATAAAACAGGTACTAAAACTACTTTTCTGAGTTTTAGCACATTTGACAGTACCTCAGCTTCACTGATTGTACTTAGACTTCACAATAACATTAAACAAATGGTTTCAGAATAATAATAATAATTGAATGATGAAGCTTTCTGTACTCCTGTCACTGATGCATTTCAGCCCTGAGACTCATTGGCCAGGGGATTATGCTGAACTTCACCAAATGCTATTACTTTATGAGAGAACATGAACAGGAACATTACATTTAATCAAAATCAAAATCCTGATGTGATTATTTTATGACAGCCACAGATAAGCCAAGCTGATAACCAGCTATTGGTGAAATTCCAAGATTAACTTCCCATGCCTTCATATTGACAAAGCAGGCACAACATCACACATAAGATGAAAAAGTTGTCCTGTGTTTCGATCTGCCGACCACAAGCCTGACAATTTTTGCTTCCCTTGCACCATTAATTACTTTGGGTTTGTTTCTCAAAAAGCTCTTTCAGCACGTTGTACAGAGAGTAATAAACACGCATTACTCATCGGATCCTGGAAATCTCATTGCATTTATAAAAAGCTTTCAAAATAAATGGATCTCAGTTCTGATGCTCTGCCACAACATTAATGTTGCTGTACTCACCGAAACAACACAGGAGCAAGTTACAGTGCTGGCATGAGTAACAGTCTGCTCTGAATATTATTTTTTAATGTTTTTCTTTAATGTTTCACTCATGCAAAATATGAATAGCCTCCAAACAGATGTTACACAATATCTGTCTGTATGCAGGTCTTAATTAATTTGAACTCATATACAATTCCATAAGAGTAAATGGATTAAACAACATTTTGAAAGATTTACTGCACTAACATCTTTAAATTTGCATCTGGAAGTATCTTGCTAAATCACCAAGTAAGCAAAGACTTATTAAGGCAGGGTCTTATACCAGATTTAATAACACAAGTTTTTCTGTAATAGCTACTGACACAGCTACTAATTCATCACTTTGTTGCACATGAAGCTGAATTTTCTAAGCCAAAACAAGGACCACACTCTTGTGCTTTTTCTTTTTCCTTTTTTTTTTTTTCTGGAGTGCACAGTGGTTTTCCTGGGTAAGGAAGCCAGCCCAGGATCTGAGATACTAACAGTGCCACTGCAGCAGAGATTACAGCTGGGCAGGGATGGAGCTTTTGTAAACCAAACATCCCAGCCCAACAGTTTCTAAATTCATTCCTAGATATGGTGTTTTGCATCAGCCCAGTATGATGAAGCCTTACAAAAGGAGAGAGGAAGACAGGAAAAGAAGAAGGCAAAAGAAAAGCAAATCATGCCACTACCTTGAGAACGGGATGAAAATCCCTGCTGCCTCCCTGGAGCTGGACGTGTCCATCACACTCCAAACTCACCAGGAAAAGTTTGGCATGATGAAAAGATTTACCAAGAAAACTGAGAGAAGGCAAAACAACCCCAAAACAACAACAACAACAACAAAAGAAAAACCCCAAATCCAAAACAAAAATCCCTGAAGCAAACCCGTCCGTCTCTCCAGCCTGATGTCCGGAGCAGTAATGCGTCTGAGAGCCTATCTACCTCTCCAAAGGGACTCACCACAAGCGTGCAGCACAGGAACTTGTTCATTGTGGTCGGTGGAAGAACCCTCAGCGCGCTGGGAATCAGGCAGGGAGTCAACGCCAGGCCCGCCAGCCGCTTCCATCCCCAACATTAAAGACACGACATATATATAGTCCCGGTGTGACAGGAAGGTTGGGCTCGGCTTTGATCACACATTCCCTGCCATGACCCAACTTTTCTTTGCGCACTCCCTCCCCCTCCCCACCCCCACTCACCCCCCTTTTATTTT
>NW_008693321.1:2041-2338 GCF_000695815.1 Acanthisitta chloris | reverse complement strand
GACAAAATACATGTGACTTTCACCAAATACGTGTAAAGAGAATGAAAACTCTTGGTAAATATTCTGCCCCCTGTGAAGTAATTTTGTGGACCTGTGATGTTTTGTCACAGCATTCTGAGTGAAAAAGTGTTGCTAATTTCTTTATTATCACATTAAATATCCCCGTATCACAGAATCATAGAATTTAAGGGTTGGAATGCACCTTAGAGATCATCCAGTACCAACCTCTGCCCTGGGCAGGGACACCTCACTAGATCAGGTTGCTCAAGGCCTCATCCAGCCTGGGGCAGGACAGTC
>NW_008693321.1:0-1692 GCF_000695815.1 Acanthisitta chloris | reverse complement strand
GGTCTCATGAGAGCAGAGTAGAGGGGAAGAATCACCTCTTTTGACCTGCTGGCCACACTCCTTTGGATGCAGCCCAGGATTCCACTGGCTTTCTGGGCTGAGCTCACACTGCAGCTCATGCTGAGCTTCTCATTCATCGTCACTCCCAAGTCTTTCTCCTCACTGCTGTTTTCCATGACTTCCCCACCCAACCTGTAGCTTGCCTGGGATTGCCATGACACAGATGTAGGACCTTGCACTTTGTTAAATTTCATGAGGTTCTTGTGTTTCAGAACAAGAGAGGTTCCTTATCTAACATACTCAATCCATGTCTTATTCTCTGTATTCCATCATTATCTGTTCTATTACTATCTATATCTACACCTGCCTCTATAACTGTGTCACTATATCTGCCCATGCCACTTATTTTGTGACATTATAAGGTTATTTATTGCAACTGCATTTACCCACAGTAAACAAATGCACACCCAAATAATTAGTCAAGTCCCAAAAGTCTTTCATTCTGTTTGGAATAAAGTACTAATTAATCGGTCAATATATTAGGCTAAAATGCAACCTGATCTGCAGAAAAATTTTACCAGAAAACGTGTTGCATACCATTAGACACAAGAAAAACCTTTGACATATGAAGCCAATTTAAATGTAAAAAAAAAAATCTTAAATATTATTTTAACATATTGGTGGGTTTGGTCCTTTGTTTTTGACCAGTGTTTAGAATTTATTTGCTTCAGTAAGTGCTTCTGTATCCTCCGTTCACTGCCTTAGTGGGTGTCTGGGAAATGGTTTTTATAAACTTGATGACACTTTGTGCAGCTCTTCTTTCTTAGTGTGTATAGGGAGGTTGAGACTTTGGGTGATTTGATTTCACAGTTACAACTAAGTTAAATTCTAAAACATTACACAGCAAATCTTTTCTGTTCCATCCAAGGAGCACCTAAAATATTGCACAAAATTTCAAGAAACTCAACAGACTTCACAATTGTGTTAAACATTATGAATTAGAAGGACAATGAAAATAGAACACATACTATATTAATGTAGTACTTTATGTGCCTGTGGTAAACTAGGCAAATAAAACTTGAAGAGTTGTTTTTTGGTTGGTGGTTTGTTCTCGTTTTGTCATAATGTGTTGATATCAAGGCTGCCATTTGCATCTTTAACTTGAAGGAAAGGAAAAAAAAAGTCCAAAGAAGTATTTTGGCTTAACACCTCTGTAGAGTCTGGGAACAAGATGAGTAGTCTATGGCTGAACAGCACCAGTGACACAGGTTTTGCTTTCATTAAAATGTCTTGAAAGGAGAAGCACTGAGCATTTAACTGCAAAGCCCTACCAAATCAGAGCAAGGCACAGAGAAAGATGCCTTCAGTAGACTCACAGAGTCATCATAGATGAATGATAAAACTCTTGTGGAGAATACTCATGGCTTGGTTTGGTTTAAAATGTATAGGAGTTGATATTTATCTGTGATATACCTTCACAGAGTCACAGAATCAATAAGGCTGGATAAGAACTTATTATAGAATCATAGAATCAGCTGGGTTAGAAAGGACCTCCAAGATCATCGAGTCCAACCCTATCGTGGTTACTAGACCATGGCACTAAGTGCCATGTCCAATCTCATCTTGAAAACCTCCAGGGATGATGAATCCACCACCTCCCTGGGCAGCCCATTCCAATGCCTGATCACTCTC
>NW_008693320.1:0-1268 GCF_000695815.1 Acanthisitta chloris | reverse complement strand
GCAGCCGGCGCCGAGCCTGCCCCGGCCCCTGCGCTCACACCCCTGACCGCCGCGGTGCGAGCGGGGTGCGGTGACACACACGGACAGAGACACGGGCACGGACACGCACACATACGCACACATGCAGCCATACAGACACAGACATAAACACAGGCACACGAAGACACACAGACACACACGGACACACGCGGTCAGACACACACAGGCACACGAAGACACACACACACACAGACACACAGACGCGCAGTCAGACACACACACAGACACACACACAGACACACAGACACAGACACACAGACACACGCGGTCAGACACACACAGGCACACGAAGACACAGACACACACAGACACACGAAGACACACAGACACACACAGACACACGCCGTCATACACACACAGACACACGAAGACACACGCAGACACAGACACATAGACTGACACACATACACACAGACGTGCACACACACACAGACACACACAGAGACACACAGACAGACACACGTGGACACACACATGCACAGACAGGCACACACACACACACACACACACATGAAGACACAGATGCAGGCACATAGACACAGACACACATGGACACACACATACACAGGTACAGACATGGAGGGTGTGGTTATGGGCGTGATAAACACATACTCACAGACACCTCAGGGGTCACATGGGTCACACCTGTACCCCCAAAATCCCCTGCAGCCTTTAGCACTTCATCGCTGGAGCTTCCCTTTCCATCCTGGCACCCTGTCCAGGGCTGTGTGTCCATCCCTGGGAATTCACCCACAGGTGTGAGCATGGATACATGTCCAAGGAGGTGTGTCTGTCCACAGGTGTATCCATGCACAGTTGTGTCTGCACATACAAGCACACAGGTGTGTCCATGTACAGGTGTGTCCCTGCACATACAAGCACACAGGTGTGTCCGTGCACAGGTGTGTCAATGCATGTACAATCACACACATCTGCACATCTGAGCACACCTGTGTGCACCAGGAGCTGCTGGAGCCCCCTGTGTCCCCCCTGCACTCAGAGCTCTGCAGACCCCCCCATGGTCTATTCTCCCATGAATATGCACACACAGGATCATATTCCCAGTGTCCCAACAGGATTATTCCCAGCGGTATCAAGCCCTGCACACCCTTCCCCATTCCCAAGCTCCGCCTCACACCCTCAGGAGCATTTCCCAGGCTGGAGCAGGGTGGGGAACACCAACGTGCCCCTCGAGGTCCCAATCCTAATGTGACACTAAACCCTGCCTG
>NW_008693319.1:0-876 GCF_000695815.1 Acanthisitta chloris | reverse complement strand
TAATTCCCTAGCTTTCATTTGAGCCGAACTCGTCCTATTTGGGGTTTTCGGGGCCAGGGCAGGAGGAGCGCGGGCACCGAAATGCGGGCGAACGTCCCGCTGCTCCCGGGCGATCCCCCGAGTCCTCCCGCAAACATTCGGTTGGCTTTGGAGTTATCGATTTCTCCAGAAAAGTCGCAGCTTCACGCTCCAAACGCAAGAATAGTAATAGGAAAAAACCCCAAGCAATCCAACTAAAAAGAATTTAAATTCTAAACACACACACACAAAAGCCCAAAGCAAAAAACAGGGAAGGAAAATAAAATATTTTAAAAATTAAAGAAAAAACCCCAAACAAACAAGAGAAGTGGTGTGGGAATTACAAGTGTCCGTGGGCACAGGGAGTATGTGCGACCTGCTCACACCGTGTCATCCTCAGACGGGGTTATTTTAATTCTCCTTTTTCTTTTTCTTTTCTCTCCAAGACTAAAAAATCTCCCGGCGCAAACCTGACACTAAACAACAAATCCTCCTGATAGGGGACGAAAAATTTTAAGCAATGGCGCGTTTGAAAAAAGCTGGGGAAAAAAAAGCCAACAAACCACTGTAACTCCAACCGAACTTCCAGACAAATATTCCCACTGCGGGGTACTTCCCGAGGGTTCCTAGGCCGGTCCCGGCACACGCACCCCGCAGCTTCCCGCACCCGCTCACGCATGGGTGTCGGATGAAACGCCTCTCCCGCGTTCTGATTAGGCTCAATTAATGCGAGTCATTAATGCCCCGCTGGCAGCCGCGTGTTCCCAGAACATCCATTTCCAGGGAAAGGGGCTGCGGCGCACCCCGTGAAACGCTCGGTAGCGGCGGGGGAAGAGCTGCACCATCGGGATGTTTCTC
>NW_008693318.1:36921-40775 GCF_000695815.1 Acanthisitta chloris | reverse complement strand
TATATAATATATAATATTACACATATACTTGAGGTATTTAAAATTTAAGAGAGGAATTGGCAAGGGTGCACTGCTTGGTTGGATTCAAGAACAAGTTTCAGTCTTGCAGCCTGCAGCCTCTGACTGAGCTCTGGCACACAGGATGCTGGCATGGTATAGCTGCTGAACATGGTAATGCCATTTTGGCCCATCAGCTGCAGACATGAGGGCAAAGCATGATCCCTGGACCAGAGCCTTCAGTGCATTGTTTCTGTCAAAATCTCACAAACTACATACAGACAGGGACAGACAGTCTCTTCAATCTGCCACCTCCCTCCCAGCAGAGAAGCAGGAGCCATTCCACCTCTTCACTGCACAGGACCCCCTGCCAACCCTGACTTTGCTCAGGATAATTTCAGTCACATAGTAAATAATGAAAGGGACAGGACTGTACTAGGGTAGTGCTTCATCCATGAGCAGTATCTGGTCTTGCTCGACTAATTCTGCAGGAAGTGTGAGAATACAGGTTCACTCAAGTTCCTGACAGCTCAAGCTAGAAAGTAAAATATGGATTTTTAGCCCTGGGAGTTCTCTAGGCTTCTCTGTCCTGACTGTGGCCAGGTTATGATGAATACCTTCACACCTCCTTTGAGCACTTGTGGGCCAGACATATAGGTTGGCCCATTTATTGGCTCTTTGGGATCTGTGTTTATGGGCTTTATTCAGACAAGTAATAAGGGCACTGAGCAGAATCCTGCTGGCTTCAGCATTGTCAGAAGGTGTCCATAGTTGTAGGCAATCAACCTGGCAGCCTGCTATTGAGGAAAATTGCATGTGTCTCATGATATGGACATGATGTGGAGGAGGGTGAAATACCATGGAGTTGTTACAGTCCTGGATGGCAAAAGTATGCCACAGGCTGACTGCTAGGAAAGCTTTCAGAGTATTTAGTTTGTTTTTGTTGTTTATTTGGAGAGGAGGAGGGAAAGCTCTTGTGAGAGCCTTTGAGAGACTGATGTTGAATGCCTTTCAGTGAGGAAAGGGACAGCAGCACATAGCCTGGGCATATGGCCCAGAACTACAGGATAAGGAGCACTAATAGCCCTAATTTTTATTTACTGTGTTTCCATAGAATCACGTTGGTACTGCTTGAGCACTCTTTATTTATTGCTTGCTTTGAATGGCTAAGCCAGAACATGACTTGTGTTTATGCACTTTGTCTTTTCTAATTAATCTGCCTGAAGCCCTAGCAGAAAGAGACCTCTGGGTGCATTTAATCTGAATGGATTTTGAAAGATTCCAGATGGTCTCAATAAACAGCAATGGCCTGTCTCTCAGAGCTCCATGACAGGCCTATGTCAAGATTAAACTGGCCTCAGTAGGAAAGATCGGCCTCTTTGTAAATGTTTTCTTTATTCTGGTTAGAGCTGAAGTAGAGTTAACTTTCTTCACAGTGCCTAGTATGGGTCTGTGTTTAGGATTTGTGCAGGGCACAGGGTTGATAGTGCAGAGATGTTTTTGTTATTCCTGAACAGAGTTCACACAGAGCCAAGGCCTTTGCTGCTTCCCATACTGGCACACTGGCAAGGAAGTTGGGGGTGCATGGGAGCTTGGGAGGAGACATAGACAGGACAGGTGACCCAAACTGACCAAAGAGATTTTCCACACCATATGACATCATGCTCAGTATATAAGGTGGGAGGAAGAAGGAGGAAGGGGGGACATCTGGAGTGATGGTGTTTGTCTTCCCAAGGAACCGTTACGCGTGATGGGGCCCTGCTCTCCTGGAGATGGCTGAGCACCTCCTGCCCATGGGAAACAGTGAATTGATTCCTTGTTTTGCTTTGCTTGTGTGTGCAGCTTTTGCTTTCTCTATTAAACTGTCTTTATCTCAACCCATGAGTTTTTCTAGCTTTTACCCTTCTGATTCTTTCCCCCATTCCACTGGTGGGGGAGTGAGCGAGCGGCTGTGTGGTGTTCGGTGCCTGGCTGGGGTTAAACCACAGCATTATGTTATTATTTACTTATTTTAAATATTTTGGCCAGCTAGTCCCTGAAGTACTAGCAAGACTGAGTTGGCTTTTAAGGTCATTCCTTACCAGTGTCTTTTCTGTTAGGGAGTGTAGTTTACAGTTTACTTTCACTTGGCAACGGAAAAAATATTCTTTATGCTTACAAACTATGAACTTTATTGTTGTCAGCATATTTCTCTTCTTGAGAATAACTGTCCTTTGGGCATGCCTTATTTTAGCTAGTGCTGTACATATATATCTCTCTGTCCTTTTCCCCCAGAGGTAAGTCTCCCACCCACGGTGGCTCAATCTGCTAAACTCTGCCTAGGCACAGGGAAATTCCAATTCATATGTCTGGAGGACAATTACAGAGTCGGCAAGGGGTTGTGTTGCTGGGAGGGATGAGAGGCTTACAATGATTGAGAGTGTGTGGGTGACATTCTTTCAGCAGGTCTTGTGAGAACCTTGCATGACCCTGCCTGCTTTGCCTGATGCTGCCCCTTGGACATGGCTGGATGGAGGGCAACAGCAGCAGCAGGAGGCACTTTCACTGGGATGGTCCTTCCTAGCAATTGATCAGAAACATGACAGAGGAAGAAAGTGGCATTGGGAGATCTCCTTGCCTCTGTTTTTATACCTATGGTTACACTGAGCAAAGACGTTTATATGTCATTGTTTGGTAGCTGGAAACTTTTTCATTATAAAAAAGTAGATTGAAGGATTGATCTGTTAAGTTTTTGCTGTTTCACAGTTTAGTAATATTTACTATAATTTACTAATCTTTATCTATTAAGAAGTCTTGAATTTGCCCAATACCAATTTATAGGCTTATATTTTAATGAAGTGGTCTCCAAACAATTTTGATCATGCACACCTACCAGTAAAACACTTTTGGGTATGCACCCCCAGTATATATACACATATATCTTTACATTTATAAACTATATACATGTACATCTGTATGCAGATGTAATTCTAAAACATACATGAAAAAAGAAACTAAAGAAAGGATGAGATAAAGATTAAATAAACACTTTTAAAGATATTTATTTTAGTAATTAATAAAATTTTCTTCCTGCAGTTGATGGTATTATCTTGCATAATCTCAGATTTAATTTACACTTTGGAGTCCACAGGCTTAGTGTATACTAAGATGCTACCTACAGGTTTACAAAAATATGTTTAACAGTTGCTCCAGTTTTCACAAAGAGATTTCCCTGGTGTTTATGGCTCCCAGGCTTTGACAGGAGGAGAACTTAGGAAAGCATCAGAAGAGACTGAAGAAAAGTTGGTTATATTGATGCCTTTATAACTTCTATATATTTGGGTTGATAAATGTAAATAATAGAATAATATATTTTGAGTACAAATATTTCTTATATCTCTATAGCCTTAATATTAACAGAAATCATGCAATGACTAATAGCACTGCTTTTCCCTGTGGTCTTCTTATATTGCTGTAAACAAAAAAAAGTTAGGGACATGGATGAGAAGCTCACAATAAGCTACAGTGTGCACTAGCAGCCCAGAAAGCCAATGGAATCCTGGTCTGCTTCAAAAGGAGTGTTGCTAGCAGATCAAAAGAGGTGATTCTTCCCCTCTGCTCTCGTGAAACCCACCTGGAATACTTGGTGCAGTTCTGGTGTCCTCAGCGTAAGAAGGACATGGAACTGTTGGAGCAAGTCCAGAGGAGGCCACAAAGTTGCTAAGAGGACTAGAGCATCTCCCCTATGAAGACAGACTGAGGGAGCTGGGGCTGTTCAGCCTGGAGAAGAGAAGACTGTGTGGAGACCTCATAGCAACCTTCCAGTATCTGAAGGGCCTACAAGGGAGCTGGAGAGGGACTCTTTGTTAGGAACTGCA
>NW_008693318.1:0-36796 GCF_000695815.1 Acanthisitta chloris | reverse complement strand
GGCAGTGTTCAAGGCCAGGCTGGATGAGGCCTTGTGCAACCTGATCTAGTGAGGAGGTGTCTCTGCCCATGGCAGGGGGTGGGGACTAGATGATCTCTAAGGTCCATTCCAACATCTAAATTCTATGTTTCTGTGACATATCTTAGGTTAAAACATAATAGTTTTGTTGTAAGAACTGCAATGAACTTCAGAGTAAGTTGTGTGATCTCAATGATTTAATGCTACATTGTAAAATGATGGAAGAAAGAATGATATTTCATACAAATCTGTTCCAGTACACATTTCTTTTAAATCTACCTTCTCTGCTGTTGCAGGAATATGAGGCCTTAACCAAACAACCAACTTGCAAACCAGATGTTTGGGTGAATCTTGCCTGTACGTACTTCTTCCTGGGGATGTATACACAAGCAGAACAAGCAGCTTTGAAAGGTGAGATGAATGTCTCCGTTGGAGAGGACTCTGTATTGACCCCAATGCTTACAGTGATTTCCAGAGAAAGTATATAATGATATATTTTCATAGAAATAAGTTACACTTTTGAGCAAAGGTTTTTGGGTTTGAGTTTTTGTTTTGATGGTTGCTTTTTTAACTTTCATTTAACCGGAGAATTATGATGCAGTTTGCTTCCTAAAAATGCCTTGGTCATGTGGAGCCACTGGAACTGAAAGAAGCATCTGGAAAATCATTTTTCTTATCAGTTTCTACGTACAAAACCCAGCATATGCTGGCCAGCAACAAAAAGTTACTTTTGGCTGGTTCTATGTCTCTGAGCCAAGGCAGATGAAGCAAATTAGGCTACTGAAATTATCAAAAAATAAGCATCTGAGAGAAGTCAGCATTCTCCCTGATGTGAACAAGAACTCTTGCTTATGGAGTTTAAGTGACTTAGTAGGTGGTCTTGTTGCCTTATAAGTCAGATGTAAGGTATCTGATTCTTCAAGGCATGGAGTTCACTGCAGTTACATCTTTGCAGTTCTGCTGTAATGTAAACATGCATGGGATCATTTCAAGAGGAGGAATGGAAGTTAGATTCCAAGACAATTTTTACTCCCTAAAAATGCTTCTGCAGTTTAATTTTGTGGCCCATTCCTTTTTTTTTCCTTAGGGATTTATATTGTTTCCCATAACCATAATATCTCAGTGCTTTCTACATAGAATTCATAGTAGTGATATCTCAGTCAGCCTCCGACTCTTGCCTTTTAAAACTCTTACTGAAGTATGGGTTTTCTCCTTTCTTTCATTAGTCTTCTTGTCTCAGGCAGAAAATAGGGTAGGGAAAAAATAATTGTGTAGTTTCTGCCAGTGTGAAGGAGTGCCTTCCACAAGTATAGCTTTGTGCTATTTTATAAATAATTAGATTCTCATATCCTTTTAAAATTCTTGGAAAGATCATGCTGAATTTGAAGGCCACAATTGGAACTGTTTTGTTTCCAGCTGTAAAAAAGTCTCATGCAGAGCTTTGTAATTTGTATTTTTCAACAGGTGTGTAAATTTCCAATATTCGCAAATAATTTAATTTTTAATGCCCCACAAATTTGAGCTTTGGAGATTGCAATCTAGGACTTGAAGTGAAATCTAAAAATAAATCAGCAGTAGAGCTTTAGGTGTTACTGTGACCTAAACCATGGAGGGAGCAAGGAGCTGCATCCTGTCCCAGTTGGAGGAATTACAGTAATGCATTCTAGGGATGATGGGTGCACAGCTGGCCATGCACCTTTATTAACTGTGAGCTGGAAGGGAGGTAAGGTTAGATTGTCATGCCCCTTCAGATTGGTTGATAGTAGCTTGGTGAGTGGCAGGGTAGGAGGGTGGTTAGTGGTGCTCAGGTGCTGGAGGCAAGGGTAGGAATATTAAGAAGGGAGTGCAAGACATAGAGAGTGTAGCTGAGGGAGGGAATAGAAAATAACTGAGTGCTCACATTACTGCTGTCAGTTCCTGATTCTATGTAATTGTTTGAGAAGGACAGCATGCCACTTTTTGTAATGAGATGCTAAACCTTTCTTGTGGGTACTGTAATACTTTCTGGCTATTTAAGCTTGGTGGGGAGGCAGTCACACCTGAAGATTTGCAACACTTGTCCTTTCTCCCTTGAAGGCTTTCAAGTGTGGTATATTCCCCTTTCCACTCCCATCACGTCTGTCTTTTTTATATTGAGTTTAAATTATTTTATTTTTGCTCAAGTCAAATCCTTTTTTAGTTTGCTTTTAACATTTTAGGGTTGCATCAATGATGGCTGTTTGCAAAATATTGGTGACAGCTGAGGCCATATCATCTTGTGGTCTCTTCTATGGTTTTGCAAAGATCCTGAAGAAGCAGAATATTTCCTTTGATATAGACACAACAGATGAAGTCTCTACAAGAACACCATATCCAGTACTGCCGAAAAAATAGGTAGTGCTAATGTTAGGCTGCTTGCCATTGCTATTCGGGATTATTTTGTCTGAATTCTTGCATCCTGCATGCAGTTTATTGCTGCAATTGTGCTAAGCCCCTGAAAGTAGCATAGTGCTAAACCAAATTAAGGATAAAGAATTTAGTTTCAGCTGTAATTCTAAATTTCTACAGTGATAGAATCCCTGCGTGAAAGGGAGCATGAATGTCAGCTGGCTTTCTGGAATAGATTTCCCACACAAACATGTAAATATTCAGAAATCAAATCAAGTTCCTTTCTACCATGCACTGTTGCTGTTGCTTCAGAAAATTATTGTTAACTGTCTAGGAGAAATATGCAGGATACTTGAAAATCAAGAAATTATCGTTAAAAGCCATGGCGTAATTATTGCATTTCATACAAGATAGGTAGTCCACAATCTCTTCTGGAGCCAAGTTTTGCATTTATTTTATAATAGGTGTGAAGTGTTCTCTTAGCTTGTCGTTACTTAATTAAAACTTCATGGTACAGGAAGGACAGGGAGATGATTTGAGACAGCCAGCACAGCTTCACCAAGACCTAACCAACCTGCTGGCCTTCTATGATGGCGTGGCTACATCAGTGTACAAGGGAAGGGCTATGGATGTCATTTATCTGGATTTCTGTAAAGCCTCTGACACTGTCTCCTACAACATCCCTCTCTCTAAGTTGGAGATAGATGGATTTGATGTGTGGCCTGTTAGGTGGATAAGGAATTGGTTGGATAGTTGCTTCTGGAGGATAGTGGTCAATGGCCCAGAGTCCCGATGGACATCAGTGTCATGTGATTTCCCTCAGGGCTCCACACTGGGACCAGTGTTATTTATTGTCTTCATTAATGACATAGATGAAGGCACCAAGTGCAGCCTCAGCAAATTTGCAGATGACACCAAGCTGAGTGATGCAGTTGACACACCTGAAGGACAAGATGCCATCCAGAGGGACCTGGACAAGCTTGAGAAATACGCCCATGGGAATCTCATGAGGTTTAACAAGACCAAGTACTAGGTGCTGCACCTGGGTTGGGGTATCAGTACTGGCTGGGGATGAACAGCTTTGCAGAGAAGGACTTGGGGGTGCAGGTAGATGAGAGGCTGGACACAGGCCAGCAATGTGCACTTAAAGCCCAAAGAGCCAATTGTGTCCAGGGTTGCATCCAAAGCAGCATGGCCAGCAGATTGAGAGAGGTGATTCTGCCCCTTTACTCCACGCTGGTGAGATTCCACCCAGAGCACTGCATCCAGCCCTGAGGTACTGAACACAGGAAGGACAATGACCTGTTGGAGTGAGTCCAGAGGAGACCACCAAGATGGTTAGAGGGATGGAGCACCTCTGCTATGAGGAAAGACTGAGACAATTTCAATCGTTGAGCCTGGAGAAGAGGAGGCTTTGGAGTGACCTAATTACAGCCTTCTCGTACCTAGAGGGGTCCTACAAGAGAGTTGTAGAGGGACTTTTGGCAAGGGCATGTAGTGACAGGACAAGGGGGAATGGCTTCAATCCGAATGAGAATAGGTTTAGATTAGATATAAGGAATAAATTCTTTACTGTGAGGGTGGTGAAGCACTGGAACAGGTTACCCAGAGAAGTTGTGGCTGCCCCATCCCTGGAAGTGTTCATGGCCAGGTTGGATGAGGCTTTGAACAACCTGGTCTGGTGGAGGGTGTCCTTGTCCATGGCAGGGGTGTTGGAACTAGATGATCTTTAAGGTTCCTTCCAACCCAAGCCATTCTGTGATTCCATGATTCTCTCAGGAAAGAATAAATCTGTATATCAAAAGTCATATAAAAAAGGAATTACTGCAAATATAACCTAAGAACTAGAGCAAAAAGCAATAAAGAAAAATCTCTTCTTGAAGGTTTTTCATTACAGTTGTATTTTACCTCCTCTAGGCTTTCTTCCAAATTCCTTTCAAATATTACAGGCTTCTCCTTTTTCCCTGCTGTCCACTTACATTACAGTTACTAATGTTCCTGAATCTGAGGTGAAGGTAGAGTTACTTCCAAGTCAGCTACTGTTGTTTTGTAGTCATCCCATAGCAAAGCTGCCAAGTGATGCTTTATTTAATCCTTTTGCATCTGTGCTCTCATACATTTGCTGAACATGTACTTTCTGTGCTGTGTGGCAGCCCATCCTAGTCTTGAGAGAATGAGACTGAAAGTATTTGTCTTGGTTTAATAAATTACTGGGATTTTTGAAAAAATTATAAAAGCTATTATTCTTACGTTGCATTCACAATTTCTGTGCCTTGCAAAGGCCAAGGAACAGAAACTCCTCCTGGCACACTTGGACTGTGATCCTGGCAACTGATGGGAGTGTTTAGCAGCCTGCACAGTGCTCTCAGAAGCTGTTGGCTTTCATTGCATTAAGAAAGACACAAGATCTAAAAGTGTTCTTTTAAACCACAAAATGTGCATGTAAGTGGGGCTGCAGTGAAGTCCGTTATGAAAAACAGGATAAACAGAAGGATAAATGGAATTTTACCGTTAAATTTAAGATCTGGCAACTGATGGGAGTGTTTAGCAGCCTGCACAGTGCTCTCAGAAGCTGTTGGCTTTCATTGCATTAAGAAAGACACAAGATCTAAAAGTGTTCTTTTAAACCACAAAATGTGCATGTAAGTGGGGCTGCAGTGAAGTCCGTTATGAAAAACAGGATAAACAGAAGGATAAATGGAATTTTACCGTTAAATTTAAGATCCATGCACGAACTGCATTGCTGTAACCGCTCATTAAAGTGTTTTTTTTGTCCCCTCTAATTCCTGATGCTAAAAGCAAACTTTGCTTCTTCACAACTCTGCGTGTGTCAAATCTGAATGTGGTTTAACTGAACAGAGATACTTCTCATTTTACATCCTGTACTGGAATGAGCAACATTGTACAAAAGCAGAACAGAGATGGGTTAAGTACAAACAAGGACATTTTCCAGTTTTGCTTGTGCATGTGGTAATGTTTGCCAAGTGTCAGATAGTTGTCACCAGTGAAAATGTGCAGTTACAATCGGGCATGGAAAAGTTAGTGTTTTTTCTTTTTTTTAGGATTGCATGTTCACTTACATGCAAACTTACCTTCTTGCTACTTGTACTGTATTTCTTGAGAACAGTCATTATTTTCAGTGCATTTTAGCTGTGGTTTCAAACCAGCAGTTTCATATATGGAACTTTCAAAGTGCACAAGTGAAAATATCAGATATTTAAACTTTAAAAACTACTAACCTTATTTTCTTGGTTGTTTTTTGAAAGCATAGTGAAAGCTACAGACCAGGAATAATTGATTCAATGATCTTTAGCTTACTGTGCTTAGGCATGACTGAAATGAGACTGAACGTAGCTGAACTGCCTTTTAAGTATTGCAGGAATGGGAAAATTCCAGTCAGTATCCTCTGTAAATTTCATTCATGAAAATTCTGAACAGTTGGACTATTCAAGTGGGTCTAAGTGTGAACTTCTCTTCTGGACCATGGGTTTTTTCAGACATTTTTCCCATACCCTTGCATTTTCCCTCCAGCAGTGAAACTGTGGTTTTGAGGCACAGAGGGCTTCATTCAGCTACTGTATTCAGGTGAGCAGAGCGTTGTTTCTCAGGGGCAGAAGCTCGAATGTTTCCTCTGGTCGTATTTTCTACTGTCAGGGTGGAGGCTTCTCAACCTTGCTCCATTCCTACCAGCTCCTGCTATGTGTGTTTAAGGGCTCTTCTATGCCTGTTGATGTGTGAAGTGCTGCCATATGCCAATGCATATGCCTTATGTCTGCTGGATGGGATTTGTTAATGCTGGATACATGACCAGCACTGCCTTGCACTCTTATGAGAGGGCACAAACTCCAGATTGTCCATGACTCTGTTATATCATCTTTTTACTGCCACAGGCAGTATAACAGAACCCACCAAGAGTCTGAGCTGCCATTTCTAGTGAGCTTAACTTTTTGTTTAATAACTAGTGAAGGTAACTGTCTTCATTCTTATTGTGGCTGTTTATTATACCTTAGCAAATACTTTGCTAGGTGCCTGTTGTGTCAGCACATAAAAATGTGCAGAACACATTTAAGATCAGTGACAGCTGTGACTTTAGTGCCTGGAACAACAGCACAGATCATGAGAAAAATTCTAGCATAGGAATATCAGTGTGTTTCCTAGATGCGAAGAGATAGATCCTATCCAACTACCTCAGTGCTTCAGCACAGGGCCAATACTAGACCTGGAGCAGGGTACTGTTTGTTGCCATGCAACATTGTCATCATATTTTTCATGATCCCAAGATTGCTTAGTACTGACTTTAAACAAAAATAAATGTGCAGTCATCTTCTTGAAAAAGTAGAACAGGAAAAGACTGTGCTTCATTGTAGCATCAGTAGATCAGTGACAGTGAAATTCAGTTGCAGCAGTAATAAAAGAACAAGTCTAATGTCCCTTAAAAAGCATTATCTCTGATGAGGCAGTTGTATCACTTCTTGCTCCAGTGATTGACAATATCTTTATCCAATATTCATAACCTAATTCTTTCTGGAAACTCATCTGACCTTGTTCACATGTTTCCTTGTCTTCCTCAAAAAAATGCATTTGGCACTGAGAAAAAAGAAACTGCTGATATTGAATGTTTCCATATTTCTGCTTATTATATTGACAGGGCTATATTTGTGTGCTTTTAAGCATCTTATTTTAAAGACTATCAGATAGTGTCATAGAATATCTTACGAAGTAGGACATTTTTTCCTCCCTCCATGCATACCATCAGATTTCATCTTTTGCCTGTTTTTAGGTGTAAATAACATGGGCTAACCCTCTATCTTTTGACAAGAAGTAAATAATAATTTTGATGTCAGACCAGATTCCAGGCTTGCAAGGGCAGCCTGCAGTCATCATTGGTTGACTAGTGAAACAAGAATTCTTTGATTTAGCTTCTTCAGGGAGTATTGCTTGCAAGTTGCAATTTTCACAGTGAAATTAATGCTAAAACCCACTCAAAAGGGATAAAAAATAAAGAAAAAGTAAGCCTACTCTAAAAAGGAGCATTGGTGTCTTTACCCATAGTACTGTGATTATACAAAGTGTTATTTTCAGTGTAAATCCCACAGTCTGTCCTGCTTGTATTTTTGGAGTCTTTGATGGCCAAATGTTTTGAATTGCGAATGGTGATTGTGGTTGAAGTTTTGCACAAAAGCACATGTGGAGTCCATGTGCAGGCATTCTAAACTTTGATATTAAAACCTATCAGTTCATGCTGTGGCACATGTGGAGGGAAGAGCATGCATTGATGTTAAGGTGTTCTCACTTTCTAACTCAGTGGATGAAATATCTGTACTCTCATGTCAGTTACATTGCTACTGCTGCCTATACAATACTGATTTTGTTCTTTAATAATTAGGTTAATGAGAATTTCCACATATGTGCTAGACTGAAGACCACTTAGCTTCCTAACAACTTGATGCTCTGTTAGAAGTATCTTACAAGATGTGGTTTTGTGAGAATGCTTGCATACCTCCTCTGTATTTTGGGACTTCTCTATTCTAGCAGTTCTTTAAAAATACAGTTCACTGTCCTCTTTTTTTCTAAGAACATCATCAAATAACACAGCTTGGAAAGGAGGAAAGAGGAGAAATAATTGCTGTACCTATTGGAAGTACAGTGGGCAGCACTGCCAGTTTGATCAGAATGGCTTGGGGTTTGGCATTGTCCACTGTGTTGCAAACTTTTCTTACTATGTGGAGAATGAGTAAGAAGTGTGGAAATATCTCCCTAAATTGCTTACAAAATAAATTCCATCTTCAGGGGGGTGGTGAGGAAGATGGTTTGGTGGTTTGAGCCCTCTCTCATGGTTTAGGACATCAGAAGAATTATAGCCTTGTGTTACAGGCCATTGCTTTGCTAACTCTGCAGTTTTGTGGCCTTATAAACACAGTAAGTAATTCTGCTTTTTGTAAAGATTCCATGTACACCCTTTTTGTGGGACCTAGGTTGCCAGCTGGTTGGTCTGAGCAAGAATGAGAGTGCTCATTAACTGAGTAGGCTAAAGAAAACTCAGGAAACAAGGGAAGGCTTTTTGGGAGATTGCTTGCAAAAGAAATTAACAGCTCTGTTGGACAAGGACATTTGTCGCTCTCAATGAAGCAAAAGGCTCAGGTGACTTAAAGCTCTGCAGTTAACAATTTGTGTCATATGGAGGGAGTTTAGTGGAATTCCTAATCCTGCTAGAGCAAGAAATTTCAAGAACTTTACTGGCTCTAGAAAGGAGATATCTCCCTTAAATGTCTCACCATATCTTAGTTTGAATCTTATCTGCTCTGACTGCAGGATTCTTTCGTGTGCCTTTTCTTCCTAAGGACAGAAGAAATATTAGAAGTGTAGTAGAATGTGCATACATAACAAAATGGTAGCAGCCCTGGGATTTTTCAATACCCTGGGAGTTGACAAGATTCCTGGAATTATGAATCACAACTTACTTCAAATGTGATATATCATAGAAGGAGCCTTGATCATGTTGCTACTTTTCTTTTTTTTATTTTGAAAACGTTCGATGCTTGTGTGTCATAAAACAAAACAAAAACCAGAGAATTATCCAGAACTCCCTGCAGGAAGATGACAGTGCAATTCATAAAAGTTTTAAGGCTCATGGAAGATAGAGGTCAGTCAAAAAATTCTTTTCAACAGGGATTTCCAAAGAAACGGTGAGGTAATGCAGATAGGAAGGAGAAAGACCTTTAAACCACTATAAAATTGGTAGAACCTGCCCCTAGGCATGACCTGCAAAGGCTCTGAGTGAAGAACTGTACTTGGGCTAGATAATGAAAGAATGTGGGTGTATTCATGTCTGCTGAGAATGAAAGTTAAAAAGAGACTCCCTGAGTTGTTCTTTACAGCAATACTTACTGAATTTTCCTTTCAGCACCCAAGAGTGGTCTCCAAAACCGTTTACTGTTTCACCTGGCACATAAGGTATGATGTCTTCATTTGTTTCTTTTCTTTTCAATTTGGTAGTTGTAATTTATGCTGGCAGCCTGGCAGAATAATTAAAATTCTGTGGTGGCAGAAGAACAAATGTGTTCCGTAACCACCCTACTGCATTACAATGTGGAGGAGAAAGTAAGTGTGAAAACATGACCTCAGCAAATATCTAAGGAAAATCTTACCAATGCACTTCACATAAGTCATACAGCAGGAACCTGATGATATTTTTGATCACAAAGAGTCTGGAACTTAATAGAATCAGAAATGTATAAGCCACTATTTTACCTTTCTGGGTTTTGGTTTTTTTGGGAAAGGTACCAAGTTTTCCTAACCTGCAGTTCTCTTACACTTAGCAATTTGACCAAAATGGTGTATATGCTATTACTGATCCTCATCCAGGGAGTCATATTGTCAATAGGATGAAGTTTGCTCTTAATTTCAACAAGTAAATGCTTATTTCATTTTCCACACATAGCTGTCTTACAATTGGGGTTGTACCATCCTGTGTTGTACTGGACAAGTATTCTGCTACCTAATCATAGGTTTAGATTTATCTAGCCTTTCAAGACACTGAGTTGAAAGAAAGTGTAAATCCTGAATGTTAGCTTTGATGTCAGATTCTCTTTACTTAAATTTCTGCTAAGTTTAACAGAGAAATCTTAAACCATTTTTGTAATGGTGCTGGCACTTACAGATGTCTGTGATGAGCTAAGAATTATTCAGTTTCTCTTTACCTAGTTAGTCATTGGAAATAAAGTGTTTTACAGAACTGTGAAGCCCCTTGCCTTTAGTTCTGTTAAGCAAATTATCTTGCCTTTGAACTGGAGTATCATTTTGTGACTGGCCTAAAGAGGAACAGATTTGAAGAAAACTGAGCAGATAAGTGAAGAAACAAATATATAAGATGAGAATTTGTGTGTAAGAGAAAATCGTAATTACTGTTGAATCAACAAAACCAGCAAAGGGAAGCACTGGAATAAGTGGTTTGAGTTAGACTGATTAGGTAAATAGCCTCAACTTTGCTATTGTAATACAAATAAAATGTGTGCGTTTACCTCTGTTCGTTGTTTTTATCCTTGTGTGTGTGTGTGTTATGTGTTATTCAGCAATGCTCTTAAAAATAAATCATGTAGTTAAAGAACCTGGAATTTTAAGGGGCCAGTGAAAAAGAATTTGATAGTGCTTCTATAAAGTGCTTTTTTAAAGTCTTGTGAAAATTGGGGCTTGTGTGTTGGCAAGTCTTGTATTTTTCAGCTATCCATGAGAAATTAGATTTGGATCTACAACAGCAAAACTCAAACTTTGTGTTGCAAAATTCTGTCTGTGAAATAATTAATTCAGCTCTTTTCCATCGTTTCGATCAAGATATGTGATGTGTGATTTTATCTAAGTCACACCTTAAAGGAAAATGTGCGCTTAGTTTTGGCCTAACATTTATCTAGTTTCAGCTGCTCTGCCTCTTTAATGTTTGGCTTTCTCCACTGGTCAAATTAACTTTACAGTAGCAGAGGTTTTCCAGATGTTTAATATTAATCACCTGCTGTTTGCTAGCAAAGACAAAACTAATCTAGCTAATTAAAACATTTCTCTTGCTGAACTCTTCTGAGAACATGTCACTCTCTTTTCAGTTCAGTGATGAAAAGAAACTGATGAGCTTTCACCAAAATCTGCAAGATACTACAGAAGATCAGCTTAGCTTGGCATCTATCCACTACATGAGGTCCCACTACCAAGAAGCTATCGATGTCTACAAACGCATTCTGCTGGAGAACCGGTGGGCATTGCTAAACCTCACTGCAGGGTCTGGGAGTGTTGGTATTTAAATTCCATACAGCTGCTTGGTATCTGAAAGTAAGCACTTCCCACAACTGCCACATCCCTTTCCCACCACAAATGGGCACAGGTTGCAGCCCCTCAATTCTGTTCATGGCAAAGTGTTGAAAAATGCATGCTTAAAAAGAGGCTGCTCTCTGTTGCTTTCTTTTAGTGATATTTCATGATGTCTTTTTTTATTTCATTACTTTTATTTTTCTGAAATGATAGATGGTTAGGTACCTACTTTGTCTTTTTCTTTCTTCCCCTCTGATGGCCGGTCTGGTGACTCTTGAATTATTGGCTTCTCCTTCACCTCTTAGCCTTACTGAGAATGGTTCAGTTCTTGAGTTTTATATAGTTCATTGCATTCCTTTAAGTCTGAAATTCTTTCCTTTTCTATTTATCCTCTATAACACTTGTTGATGGGTTTTCCTATCATGTTCAGAAGTTAACAAGGAATAAATTGAATTCTTAAGTGGCTGGAAGTATTGTTTAATAAAATAGAAGCTGCTGTCCCAGAATACAGCTATCTTTCAGCAGTATCTCCTCTTGAATGTTTCAGAGAAATCCATCATGATGTATATAAGTGTATCATGTAATGCTTGGGGAAGAGATTTTAACTTCCAAATCCTGTGGAAGCATCCACTCAAAGCTACATAAGTAACCTCCATAACAATTATCCTTCTACTTAGTTTTCACTGACACTTGTCTTATTGCTGTGTCTGGTTCTTCTGGCTTGATAGCTTGTAATGACAAGGATTTTCTGAAATAATTATACTTGGTACAAACTTTTATGTGCATATTAAATATTTTTGCATGTTTTCCTTAGAAAATCCTGTTCTGCTAGTGCTCGTGTTCTGCATGCTTACTTGGTGTGAAGTTGCCACCATTTCCCAGTTTTCAAACCAAAGGTTTTATAGATAATTCTTAAAAACTGCAGTAGCTGCCATGGAAAAAAAAGTACTCTGGGTCTGGATCTGTGCAGTCTTAGCTAACAAACTAGAGAAGCTCTAAGCATTTCTCAGAAACCCCAGTTTTGATGTGCTTGTAAAATATGTATAGACATGTGCAACCTTTATTACTGATTTTAATGCTCTGTAGTGGGTTCAGCTTCTAAATCTGGTGGGATTTAAATGTTCTCTTTAATCCTCCTTCCTGCAGGGAATACCTAGCTCTGAATGTGTATGTGGCCCTGTGCTATTACAAACTGGATTACTATGAAATATCACAGGAAGTGTTGTCTGTTTATCTTCGGCAAGTTCCTGACAGCATCATTGCTCTTAACCTGAAGGCTTGTAATGATTTCAGACTTTACAATGGGAAAGCTGCTGAGGTATCTACTGGACAGTCCTTCAATTCACCTTTATTTTAGTTTAAGATTCCATATACGTTTCTTTTCCTTGTTATCTGTCTTAATCAGTAACATTGATAATGGCCTTTATCTTGTCATTGTGTCCTTCTTTTAAGAATGTCACCTATTTCAGTTTCCCTGGTCTTAACCCATCTGTCAACATGTGTGCACAGTGCTCTTTACTGTGTTCCCAGTACACTTCTGATCTTTTGTTTTAATTGCTAAAATTATCACATAGAAGTGGGAATGCAAAATCTCCTAGTGACCCAGTGCTGATGGAGATGTCTTTATGTCAGCTTTGGAGCTCATTTGAAGCTCTGCTTAGGCTTCTGTGCTTTTTTGGGGTTTGTGTTAAAATTTTGGCACGTATGTAATTCCAGGCAGAGCTCAAGAACTTGACAGACAGTGCCTCATCATCTTTTGAGTTTGGCAAGGAGCTCATTAAGCACAATCTGGTAAGTAATGCATCTCTGGGATTTAATAGGAACTGCAATCCTTTGTAGAGCTTTTCATGATGATTCATAAAATGGAATATTTTGGTAGTTACAGACCTAATTGAATCTCTGCTACCATAAGTCACATCCTGGGAATCCTACCTGTATAATGAATGTGCATCAAGTGTATTTATTTTTGTCCCTGACAGATTGAGAGTGTGTCAAGAAAATAATGATACTGTTCCTTTAGGTCCCAAAGGCATATTAAAATAATGTGTGTTGTGTAAGAATACCTTTGTGAAGCCCACTCAAGAAGGACACTGTAGAAACAAGTCAGAATGTATGACCCTGAACTCTTTATTTAGTACCACAACAATGTGAGTGGACGTAAGGTAATTCGTGAAAATGGCCTTCATCTTCCGCTGCACTTGATGCTGGTGAGGCCACACCTTGAATCCTGTGCTCAGTTCTGGGTTCCTCAGTTCAGGAAGAATATTGAGGTGCTGGAGCAGGTCCAGAGAAGAGCAACAAGGCTGGTGAAGGGACTTGAGCACAAGTGCTATGAGGAGGGGCTAAGGGAGTTGGGATTTTTAGCCTGGAGAAGAGGAGGCTCAGGGGAGACCTTATCACCCTCTACAACTCCCTGACAGGAGGTTGGACTCAGGTGGGGGTTGGTCTCTTCTCCCAGGCAACTAGCAATAGGATAAGAGGGCACAGACTCAAGCTGTGCCAGTGGAGGTTTAGGTTGGATACTAGGAAGAGATTTTTTACAGAGAGAGTGATCAGGCATTGGAATGGGCTGCCCAGGGAGGTGGTGGATTCACCATGCCTGGAGGTTTTCAAGACAAGACTGGATGTGGCACTTAGTGCCATGGTCTAGTAACCACGGTGGGGTTGGACTTGATGATCTTGGAGGTATTTTCCAACCTGGTTGATTCTATTATTCTATAAGTACTTCATTCAAGTACTAAACAAGGAGTTCCTAGGGAAAAAGGTGTGTTCTGCAGTGAAAGAGTCACTAATCACCAGTTAATTTTCCCTGCAGTGGTGTTATTACTTTGCTGAACAACTGGTAACAGTAGATTGCTCTTACTTAATGATGGGCAGTTGCTTGCTTTGTTGTTTTCCAAGAGCTCTCATAACAAGCTAATGCTTTTTTCCCACCAAAGTTAAAACTGCTTTCAAATTGGACTTTTGTAAGTTAACATTGTTTGTTTTGTATGTTGGGTGTTTTGCCAGTGGTTTATTGAATAAGTATGTTAGATTTTGTTGGAGGAACTGTTGTGTGAAACTGAGGTATAATCAAGTGCTTCTGATAATTTTAGGATCTTGTGGCATTCTAAATAAATGTAGAGTTGTTAGCCTAATTTTTTGATATGAAAACATCATAAGCAAATTGTAATTTTGTGTGTGCTCTCTTCACTCTTGTCTCAGACCATATTATTCTTTTAAATCTTTGAGATATGATATATCACTGTTTTGAGCTTCTAAAAGCTGAAATAAATTAATCTTCACTGATGGATTAAATACTTCATATTCTTCAGAATAAAGATCTCCACACTTCATGGAATAGCTATATTGAAACAGGGATTATGCTAATGCCAGAGCCACTGACTTTTCCTATTGTTAATACAGGAATTTAAAGATTAATTTCCTTGAATTAAGAAAAGATTTTGATACCTGGTTCTTGATATGTTGCTTCTCTCTGCAGGTGGTTTTCCGAGGAGGAGAAGGGGCTTTGCAGGTCCTGCCTCCTCTGGTTGATGTTATTCCTGAGGCAAGACTGAATCTTGTGATTTACTATCTCCGGCAAGGTAAATACAGCTTCCTCTGGCTCTTTTGTAGCTTCAGGGATGGCATTCATCCATCTTATGTCAGCTGATTAGTCAATGAAATGCTTTTTTTCTTTGCCATAAAATATAATTTATTTCATTTTCTATTCCTTTGGAAAGCAGTGAAGTAAGTGTTCCCATGGCTTGCAGGGAAGGGCCTTAATTGTGTTCAGTCAAGTAAACCTATTTCAGCATAATACTGGAGGTTCTTGGGTTGCAGGACATGGCTTTGGGGATGGTCGTGTTTATCTGTTTATGGAGAGCGTACCTTTCCTCTGCCTGAACATGTGAGAATGGCAGGCACATGTCCTGTGAAAGCAAGGACAACTAGTTCTGTAAATACAGCACAAACAGAATATGAGTGAAAGGGTTTGTGAACAAGTCTACAGTTTGTGAACAAGACATTTCATGAATATCTGCTTTACAACTGGTAAAGAATGCAGGTAGGTAGCCAGAATCCATTGGATAGGATTTTCTACATGTATCCCTCCTTAGTCTGCCAAACAGTGGTTTGACTGTCTGTGTGGTTCAAGGCACATCCAATTAGATCAAGATGCTTAGAGCCTTGTCCAGACAAGCTTCTAGTCAGAAGTTCCTATGTTCTACCTTGTGTCCGCTGCCTTTCATCTCACCCCATGGAACCTGTCTCCATACTCTCTGTACCCTCCTATTAGTTAGTTGTAGTCTGGGATGAGACCTCCCTTGAGCTTTCTCCTCTGAAAGCTAAGCAAATGTAGTTCTCTCAGTCTCTCCTCAGCCCCTTCCTGCCTTAGGAGCCCACAGGTGGGCTTACTGCAGTAGTTCAATGTCTGCACTGGACACAGTACTCCTGGTGCAATCTCACAAGTGCCAGATACAGAAGAATTCCTTCCCTTGCCCTGATGGCTACATTCATGCTAGTATGATCCAGCATGCACTTGGCCTCCTTTGCTGCAAGGCTGCACTGTCTGCCAGGCTGCCTTTTAGCCAGTCAGCCCTGCACCTGACTTGTTGCTCAGGAGTGTTTTGAACCAAGCAAAATGCAGGACTTGCATTTTGCCTGCACTGAACTTTATGAGATTTCTTTCAGCCCATGTTTTTCAGCCTGCTGAGCTGCTTCTCAATAGCTGGGAGCTGTCTTCACAATCTGTTATCATTTGCAAACTTGCTGAGAGTACTCTATCCTAACATCTGGGTCGGTGATATAAGTAAGACGTGCAACGTATCAGTCCCTGGGGGATCTGATTAGCAATGAGCCACCTGTTGGGTTTTATACAACTGATCGATGTCCAGACAGTTTTCTATCCCTTGATAGTCTTACTTAGTCAGTCCAATCTTTCAAGTTTGTATGAGAGACCATGTCAAAGGCCTTGCTAAAGTCAAGGTATACAGCATCGGCTACTATACCCTTATCCATACAACCAGCCATACAGTGGGTTAGTCAGTACACTCTGGCATTGGTAAATCTTTGCCTGCTGCTCCTAGCCAGCTTCCTGTCCAGTATTATTGTTGCCAATATCACTATTGGCAATATTAGTATTATTGCCAGTTATCTTGCCCAATAACATTGTTAATAATAATATATATGTTACAAGTCAAGTTCAGTTTGCACAAAGCAACAAAGTGCATCTTGTGCATTCCTTAAAAATCAGTCTTAACTGCATTTGCAGTTAACCTTGCAGTAATTTTCAGTTGTTAGGTTCTGCTCTTCACTGTGGTGTATAAATGACTTGCATACTGACAAAGAAGGTCAAGGGGAATTAGGATTAAAATCTCTTTCCTGGTTTGGCCAAGTTTCCATTTTTAAGTCCTGCTCGGGTAGCAGCATAGGTTAGGAATGTGAGAAATCATTACTTCTAACGACTACAGCTGTCTCTCCAAAAACTTGAAAGGTCTCTGATAAAGGTAGGCTTGTGTTAAGACATGCCATGAACTAGAATGACTGTAGCACAAACATGCATCCCATCTTTTATCAACTCTTCAGGGTAGTGACTTGTAGCAAGGTTTGGGGCCAGGTATCCGGTTCTAATCTGCTCCAGTGAGATTTGCCAGAAGCTTCTGTTGGAACCTGAAGAGCATAGCTCTGTGTTGGTGGTCTACTGACAAAAATAAGGGCTGCTGTAATTTTTTTTTGGTGGTGGTGGTGGTGGTGGTGGGCTAAGCTAGCCAAAAACTTCAACAACAAAACAACACACAATAATTTCTATTAAAAAAAACAACAACAAGGGAAAGGTGATGACTTTTGGCTAGTCTGGTACCTTGTGCTGCCTTACTACATGACTGCTCAAGGGAATGGGTAAGAAAACAGAGGTGTTGGATGGGAGCCTGTCAGCAACAGTGTATTCCTTAAGTCACCCTGGAGTACTGTCCCCACAGCAACTGGATGGTATGTACTAGCATAAAAAAACATCTGGTTTGGTTGTGTGGGCAGATATAATGCTCTGTCAACAAAATTTTGCCAGTAAAAGTACATCGTCACTAGGTTAGTTCATGAAGCCAACCATAGTGACAACAGCTTTTTTTGATTTAAGTACAGTTTAGGATCGGTTTAGTTTATTTAATTCTTGGGTGGGAAGGAAGATGTTTATTGAACTCAAAACTTCTATACTAGCAGTGCTTTTTCCTTGTTAGAATTAGGATCAGGTAAGAGATGCTGGACAGATATTGAAATATTGATAGGGAAAAGATGAAGTTTCCTCCAGCATTATGTTATCCTATCCTCCTTGAGGGGTAAATAAATATGAGAAAAGAAAATACAGGAAGATGATGGATTTATTATTTTGACCTTGTGCTGTTGAGAAGGCAGCCACTGGCTTATGAACAAGGGGGCCAGATCATCTCTACTAGGAAAATTGTAGTAATAAAGAAGCTATTACTCACTCAATGTTTGTTATTCAAGTTCTAGAAAACCATCACCATCGTGATATAAATTCACAATGATTTATAGTTGCCTTTCTCCTCCTGTCTAAATGCTTTATTTCTTGGTCTATGACTATTGGGGAATGTTGTAGAGGATGGGTGACTTGTTCTAATATAGTGTGCTATGGGTTGTCATGCATTCTAATGTCTGGTATTTCAGATGATGTGCAGGAGGCTTATAACCTGATTAAGGACCTGGAACCTACAGCTCCACAGGTAATTGGAAACTGATGTCATGGTACACAAAGACAGACGTTATTAATTGACATGAAATCTGCCACATACAAAACTGGTGTGCTGAGGACAGCTTGCCCCATTCCCACTCTTAAAACCCTTGTATTTTCCATCCCTTCATCAACAATAGATTTAATGTGCACACACAAAATATTATATATGTGCATATATGAGTACTTAGCCTGTTTATTACTGTACCACCTAGGGTCAACTAAGAGTATAGCTCTGCTGTGTGCAGCCTTGATTCTGGGGAGCTGACCATTAGTGCATAGATAAAAGCCCTTTCCAGCTACAGCTACATGTCACTTCTGCCCTCGTGATGGTTACCATCCCTCAGATCTGCTAGCTCAGATGTTCATATGGTTCGTACTGAAGCCATTTCAATAAAAATAAGCTAGATTAGATTGAAGAGTTTAAATAAAAGGTATTTTCTAATCCCATCTCACTTTGGCTGCCATGAGTGAAAACTGCAGTGTCCCTTGGCTGCTACTGTAATTTTCTTTTGTGGCTGTTCCAGCATCTTTAGTCTCTGATTTATTCCTCTTTGCAGTTTATTTTCCAAAGGTCACATAGCTGGGCATGAAAGGGACCTTTCATGAGTCTGTGTGAGGAATTAGATGGAGGGAGGGAAAAGGAAACCTCAAGAACACAGATCTGGTGATTCTGTGCTAAGTGTCTTCTGGTGTTGCTTTAGACTTCTTGCATTTTTCAGTATATATAGCAAGAATTACTTGAACAGTTTTATGCAGCTGTTGGCCCTTTAGCCTCTGTTCTCTCCATATCCATGCCTAATAATTCTTGATCACATTTTGGAATGAGAGTCTTTGTGCTTTTTTTGTTCCTCATTTTTTGCTCACACTTACAAGGAACTCCCTGCTAAGACTTGCAAAACTACTTGAGTATTTCTCAAATTTCTACTTTGTCACAATGCCTATAGGATAATAATTTGGCATCTGTAAGAGAGTTGGTGTGCTAAAATGATTACTTAGCATCCTGACTAGTACTCTCAGATTGTTTCCTTGCATTCCATTGTTGGTCTGTGTAGATGTTTCTTTCTCTGTGTTTACCTCTGTGACAGAGCTGTCTAGATTTATCAGGAGTACCTACTGAAACAGGTTTATAGCTATAACTCTTAATTTTAAGATCTGGATGAGACAGAAGAGTCTGTTACATGCTGACAAAATCTTGCTCAGAGAAGAATTAAACTATAGTTTGTTTCTCATGCTAGAGGTTACATGGTACTCAATTTCTATTCCTAATTTCAGCAGAGTTGCATGGCCACAGAGCACAAACCTCTTGACATTTTTTCCCTGATGAGAAACACTATGAATTTTGCAGCAAGGATATTAGTGGTTATTGTTAACCAATGTGCCTATCTGAAATGGGATCTGTGCTTACACAGAACAGTATTGCACTTACTGGTCACATGATGGTGAAGAAGGCATGATAGGGTGTTGTCATGTTCCTTCTTGACCATAAGACATCACCCAGTGCCCCTGTGCATCCCACATATTTAGTGGAAGTGACTACCTAGCAAGTAGAATGTATTGGGAGGGCTAAACTACTGCTAGTGTGGTTAAGTGGTATCGTAGTAACAGCTACCTACTAAACTGAGATGGGATAGAGTTGAATTTATGAAGAAAACAATGTACCCTTAGGCTTTTACGTATCTTCTCATGTCTCCAACTTGCCTTCTCTGATCCTTTTTACATTTTTTTTCAGGAGTACATCCTCAAAGGAGTGGTAAATGCAGCGCTTGGACAAGAAATGGGCTCGGTGAGTGAAGCCCATGAGGTTCTCCAGCAATAGAATGCAAACAGATTTGTAGGAACTGGAATGAAGTGAAAGAGGCAGTCACTTCTCATTTAGATTGCAGGATCTTTGAGTCTCCTAACCTCTGACTGTACGGTAGTCAGTCCAGAATGAGTGAAATGCAAATTTCTGTTGCTGGTCTTGACAGTAAATCAAGCTGAATTTAGCTTCTCTATCCTGTTTCCAAAAAAACTGTTTACTTTCCACGGTGTTCTTGTGTATCTGGGCACATACAGTGGCACAGTTACCTTCTGGTTTTGCTTCAGCCCTGGTTTGTCTGTTAGTTGCTTCCCATCTGTTTCTCAGAGCATATTTTCATTGTATATTGTAGCATCAACTCTGGAACTTGTGTTGGTTTTTTTCCTTTCCCAGAGAGATCATCTGAAAATTGCTCAGCAGTTCTTCCAGTTGGTGGGGGAATCGGCCAGCGAATGTGGTATGTTTGACATGTTCTGTCTCCATTATGTAATCCTTCCTAAAATACCCAAATATATACCATCACATCTGTGTCTTAACTGCTGCCTGTTAGCAGGACTATTGCTAGGCATTTTGTTGCTATAGGATGAGTATCACAAAGTCTACATTGTAGTCTAAAACAAATTTGTAGGTTTAAATTAGAATGCTCAGTTGATTCTAAACATTACTTACATGACTTTGTCTGGAAAAGGGGCAGCACTGCAAACTGCTGGTCTTCACTGAGAGGCTCTCTGGCAAGTTGCTTTGGACTAATAATCCCCATTATAGAAACAGAAGACAGCAGCCTAATTAATTAGATGAAGTGTGTGGCTGAAACCTCACAGGTACAAATCTAGGATGGCTAATGAAAGCCTATCAAGAACATAGAGTCCTAGGATGGAGTGTGTCCTGAAACTGACAGTGAAAAAATATAAAGAGGAATTTGGCTACAGAGAGAAATGAAGGCTCTGGGGCTAACTCCTTGCTTGTATCAAAAAAAGTCAGTGATAAAACCCAAGAAAAACCCCAGTATATTTTCAATATTTACTTTTAGTTATTTAATAATAGACCAAACCAAGACCTTATCTTCCCTTCCCTTTGCCAAAACCAAAAATCCCAAATCAAAAAAGCCAGTAGTTCTAACACAGAAATTCAGACAGAACAGTTTCCTTTGTAGGCATTGTCACTGGGACTGTTTCTTTAAGGTGGGTAACTTATGCATGTTTGTGGAGCAGGCAGCTCATGGTCCCCAGAGGGAGAATGCTGTTTCCTGTACCCATGGTGACTAAAGAGAAGGAGCTCAAGAGACAGAATGGCAGTACTGATGAAACTTTCAGAAATACTGTTGAGCCATTCTATTCTGTTCTCCTTGCAGCCCTGGTGCTGTTGAAGTCATGCAGCAGAGAGTTTCACATTGGCAGGCTGGAAGTGATTCCATAGATGAGATTTCCCTAACACATTCCTTTTACATTAAGGCTGTCCCTTTGGAGCTGGGATCCCAGATAACGGGGAGAAACAATATGAACTATGATAGTGGAAGATTCCGTTAGTGGGAATATAGCTAACTGGTTTGCAATGCCAATGAAGTCACGAAGTGACAATGGCAGTAGACTCTCAATGCCTAGAATAATCATCCAGTGACCATAGCACACATGGATAAAAATAGTACAGGGATAATCTGAAAGGATTTAGAGAGATATAGCCCAAAACCAAATTTGAAGCCAAAAGTCTCAATTTTACTGTGAAATGTTGATAAACCCATATGCAAAGCAAGACAGAGAGAGGCTGAGATGTGGTTGAGGGAGGGGGAAAAAAGGCAACAGAAATGTAGTACAATTATGAAGGTGGATTAATTGAAAAAATGAGCCTGTGGGAAGGATTGGTTCCAATTAGAGGTAAAAGAAAACATCAGTCTGCAAGTATTCTGCCCTCTTGATACTTCCATGTAAAAACTGCTTTGTCATCTTGAAAACTTATGGGAGAAAATTGTCACACAAAAGAGCACACAGTTCAAGGTAACTCCTTTGAAGGCAAAATAGTGGGGTATTTTTAAAATCCTCAAATGAAGGACAGGTGGAGGTCAACAAACTGTAGATAGGAAATAGAAGAGACAAACAGTTCTATTTAGATAGGATATAACAAAAGCCAAATACATGAAGCCCAGATATGGTTTAGGGGTTACAGCAGAGTGTCAGGCTAATGGTTGGACTCAATGATCTTAGAGGTCTCCTCCAACCTTGATGATTCTATGATTCTGTGAGATATGTGTTTTTATACAAATATTAGATGGTTTTAAAAGAAGCTGAATAAAGTGGAACACCTGGTTTTAGAAGAGGAAGCTAAAAACCTAAAATATTTTTTAGGTGTGATAGGAGGAAGGTAACATGTAGGATGTTGTTACTATTCAATGTACAATGAAGATTATAAATAGATGGTGCCAGTGGAGAAATGGTTCTAAACATTATAGAAACTTTCTCTCAAAATATCTTTTCTTTATCAGTGAGTAAAATAATATTGTTTAAAATTACATATTTAGATAGGCATCATAGTAAGGCCAAATTATTCACCAGCCAGCCTGGATGGGATCAGTGACTGTCATATTAAAGAGGTTAGAAATTTTAATAGAAAGATAACTATATAATAGTTGGAGACTTCTGTTCTGCCCATATTGACTTAGTAAATGCAATGACATGGCATGATAAAAAGCATGTTTCCATCCTTCTTAGAGAAGACACAAGTGAACAAGTAGCTCTGGACCAATACAGAGATTACATAGAAACTGATTTGCAATTTCATGATGAAACTCCAATTTTGTTATAGTAACCTGAGTATAATCAAATTCAAAATCTGTGTGATAGCAAATGCCTCAAAAAATTTCCACAGTACTAATTGCAAGAAGAGAAGCTACATAATAACCTTCCTCATTTCTAACAGAAAATTTACAGTGAAGTAGCAGTGAAAAGGATAAAATACACCTGATTTGAACACTTGAAAGAACCTTTTGTTTCTCTAAAGAAAGGGCTTGTATTCATAATTAATGAGCTATAGGAGATAAATAATGGCATGACTAGGTTTGCCAATGGCTCAAAATTACCCATAGTAGTAAAAATAAAAGCTTCCACAATGATGAAAGGTGTGGAAGACTATATAAGGCTGGGTAATATTATGTAAATTAAATTTAGCAAAATAATAAGAAAAGTTGAAGAGAATCATAAGAATTGATGAAGAAAGAGAGAACAAAACAAAAATAATTACTGTGTCAGCGTATACAGATGTGGTTCCTTTCCTTGAATACTGTCTGCAGTAGAACAGGAAAGGAGACAATAATGACAACAAGGATGATTAGAGAAAGGGGATAGCTTCTTGAACAAGGAGGGATTAAATAAAGGAGGATACATGGGATGAAAAACAATCACTGAGTTTGATTATATGCATCAGAAATGACAAGGAGAAGAAGAATAGGGAAGAATTACTTACTGTACAATTCAAAAAACAAAGAACAATGACATCAATTATCACACAAAACAAACAGCACAAATTACTTTTTCACACAACACAACTTATTTGAGACAGAATCTTGCGAGAACCAGAAGATGTAAAGAAGCTTGTAGATGAAAAGTCCTTTGGCTGTTTAACATAAGCTTTTCAGCGATGATCGGGAAGTCCTCAGTGCGGATTGTTGGAAGCTGGGAGAAACTTCAGAGCATTATGCCACATTACATGCCACTGTACATGTTACATGTGAAATCAGACTACATTCTTTCTATAGCTATATATTCTTACTCAGCAAGCTTCTGCACCAGACAAACTTTGCATCCAATATGATAATTTTCATGGTTTTTAGGTAACTTAGCATATTAATCACTATGTTGTATATTGGCAGTAAGTTTTTATCTGCTCCCTTTGTTTTGCTGGATTTAGAATGGAGGACAGAATTCTTGCTGTATGTATATTTAGGTTGTTCCTAAGTAGCCAGCCATGCTGTCCAAGCATGTAAGTCATGCTTCAGCACTTCCCACTGGGCCAGTCCTTGCAAGAGCTAGTACCACTAGGTTGTCTGTTTAAGATCTTCAGCAAGTTACTTAGCTGCTTTGCAGATTGATAATACAGAGGTAGATTGTGCTTGCTAGAGGGAGAAAATTCTGTGTTGTGTCTTTGCTTGCAATTGGGCCTGTTTCCTGGTTTTGCCTGGGAATGAGTTAATTTTCTTCTTAGTAGTGCTGCGTTTAGAATTTCATATGAGAATAGTGTTGATAACACACTGTTGTTTCAGTTGTTGCTAAGCAAGGACTTCTCAGTTTCCCATGCTCTGCCAGTGAGGAGCTGCACAAGAAGTTGGATGTGAGCATGGCCAGGACAGCTGATCTGAATGAATCAAAGTGTTATTCCATACCATAGAATGTCATGCCCAGTACCTAAACTGAGGGGAGTTGACTGGGAGGGGCTGATTGTTTTGGGGATGGGCTCAGCATGGCTCAGTGGGTTGTGAGCAGTTGTATTGTTTCTCTGCTTCACTTCTCTCCATCACTTGTTTCTCTTGGGTCTTATTACTCTCTCTCTTTCGCTCTCTCTTTCTCCTTTTCATTACTATTGTTATTAATAATAATATTTTGCTTCATTTCAATTATTAAACTGTTCTTAACCCACAAGTTCTACTTTTTTTTGGGGGGGAAGGTGGAGCTGCTGAGTAGTACATAGCTGCTGGCTAGAGTTAAACCACAACAGTCTACAAGGCTTCTTATTTTAATGTTGGATTATCAGGAAAAAATGGATTGAAATGAAGATGTGGAAAAATGTTTTTGACTTGCTATTGTTAATTGTAAAAATCCCATGACTGCATTAAGAAAAAAGCAGCAACAGACAGTTTAGGAAGAATACAGTGTAATTTATTTGTGAAGTAATTTGTAGTCATCAATTAAGCCCTTTGCTTTTTTTAATTAGATCTCTGACTTGCAGGTTGAAGGAACATAGAGCAAAGCAAGTTAATGTGAAAGTCCTTTCCAATAAGTGTACACATTTCATCTCGTGTTGGATGTTATTGTACTTTAAAAGGAGTAGGGACGCCCAAAACAAAAACTAAAAAAACGTTCAGGAAGCACAGTGTAGGAGTCAATATTCATCCTCTAGCAGCAATAAATAACACCTGGAACAGCAACCTGGTTACTGAGGTTTTTCTAAGCTTAATAAAAGTTCTTAATCCTAATGATAGTGATCCTGAACTCACTTAGATTAGTGACATCCTAAACTCACTTAGATGAGTGGGTTTGTATGAAGTGTCATTTCCTAAGAGTAAGAATAGTTCATGCTAAAATTATGCTGCATAAATTGTGTCATGGAAAAGGTTTGCTACTTAAACCTTTTGTCTCTGTGGAGTTTGCTGTTGAGTAAAGTCTTGCAATAGTTATTTGATGCTGTAGAGAAAGTTGACAAGATGAATGAATATTTTTTTCTAGCCTCTAGTATGGTCCTTTGCCTCAAAAGGAAAGCTATGCTATTTTTAGAAACTAATTGCTTTCATAGTTGCCTGCAATCTTGGCAGTTATTTCCATTACCGTGTGATCTTAAAATTCTATAAATTTGCATTTCTCTTTTGAATTTTAGATACCATTGCAGGGAGACAATGCATGTCCTCCTTCTTCTTTCTTCTTAAACAGTTTCCTGATGTCCTAATTTACCTCGACTCAATCAAGGTTAGTATTATTATTTAGTATTGATAATACTGTAATGCATGGAATCACAATGAAAACATAGAAAGATACAGAAACACAAAGTACCAACAAAACACAAGAACAATAGTGGGACATAAGTGGTCAGTACAGCAAAGGGATCAAAATGAAAGAAGCAGTGTAGAAAATAGCATCGTGCACGTGGTGGGCATGATGGTCTCATCACACTTGCAGTTTAACCATTATCAGGCTTTCTGGTGGAATCACAGAAGACAAGGGATAATTGAAGGAAGCGATGAAAAAAAATTGTGAATATTTATGGGGCAGCAGGGAGGAATAAACCCCAGATGTTTCCTTGAGACTTGTCATTTGAGTGATGGAGGTTATTGTCACTAGTTAATAACTGGGGACAACATTTTAATGCACAAGAGTGTGTAAGGAATATAGGACACAAATGACTGAAAGTCATAACACTTCTATTTTACAGGGTAAGCAGTCACTGAAGGGCTAAAATAGGACAGTATTACCAAAACAGTAAATGATGAATGTTATTTTTGCAGAAGTAATCAGAATGGTTCCCAGCAGACAATGTTGCATTTTTCAAAGTAAGAGAAGAAGTTTGCAATCAACATCATGCAGCATTATCAGATCACCAGTATTTAATGGGTATAACTTGCAGATACCCAGATGTGAGGAAAGAGGGAGGCTGGAGTGGGATTATGGGTGAAATGATTGCAGTCTTATTCCAGTGATTTGAAATTAGAGTTGTAACAACTCTATATTTGGTAAGAAGAGGAACAAGAATCTAAAAAGGAATTAATTGGAAGATACACAAAATGAGCAGATTTACAGTGTTCTAAGGAGAGTGAGATCTAAAGAAAAATGTGTGGTCATAATGGTGCCAAAAGCAGCCAAAAGAGTGAGAAGTTACGAAGGTGTAGTGTTTTTAAACTTTGTCTGGAAAGAGACCCTTGAAGAAATCCAAAAAGGCTCTAACCACTGGAATGGCTCCAGTGTAGTGGAACGAATTGTCACACCACCCCCACCCCCCCAAACTGGAGTGTGTGTGTAATTGAAGAACAGGAGAGCTGGAAATTAACAGTGAGAATTGTTTTGCCTAACTTGAGCCACCTAAAAGTCAGATTTCTAGTTGTAACTGGTCATCTGGTCTCAGTTTATAGCCAATGGGGACAGATGGTCATTTCCAGAGAATTCATCCTGTGTAGTTCTTACCCTTATAATGCAGTGAATCACCCCATAGAAATCATAGAATCATAGATTCTTTCCATTGCCTTTAAAAAGTTCTTAATCAAGTGGTTCTAACCTGAAAAGGTCAAAGTTAAATGTGATTACAAACCACCTCCAAAGTGTATGGGACACAAGCTTTCTACCTACTATTTGCATGGTGCTTTTGAAGTAATTGATCATTCTCACAATTTTTTAGCTGAGACATGCTCAGATTACTTAAGTCATTTCCCTTCTCTTCAGGTCGCAGGGATGCAAATAATTATTCCTGTGCCATGCTACAGGCAAAATTTAGGTGGCTTTACAGGTACTTCTGTGTTTCATTCACAGGAATAAACTTCAGTAGAGTCTCTGTGGCTCTAAAAGTGGAGCATGTACTCTGTGAAGATCATTTGTATGATACTCTTTCAAGAGGCACCACCTTCACTCACGATCAATTAAAACTGCTTTAGGCATGAGAATGTCTCAGAGGACACCTTACTATAATGTATTGCCAGCAGCCCTGAGAGAGACATTGTAGCACTGGGGATCAACTGAGAAAACAACCTGATTCAGGCTGTGGCCACAAGGGGAATAATCCGTTGTTGAGCCTCTCGTTGAAATGGACATCACTCACAGGACAGTTAGTTTTATAAAAAGATTGAAGACCACTAAAAAGACCACAAAAGAGTGAAGTCCAGTACATATAGTGTGGTTTCAAAAAAACCAAAAAACAACCATCTAGCAGCTGTCAATGTGCTGCACTATCAGCAGCACTAGTTTGTTTCTACTGGTTTTGGTTTTGCAGCAGGTCTGGTCTCTAACACTTACACAGCCAGGACAGAATGACACATTTTTTGAGTTTGTTTGCTGACTGAGTTTCTTTTCCATTTTAATTAAAAAGTACAATGGGGACTATTTGAACAGAAGAAACCATTCATGCAGTAAAAGTAGCATCTGGCTCACCAGCTTTGCTTAACCTGGGACTCGTGCTGATTCACATGAAACTACTATTGAGAAAGAGTACAGTAAAGTGTTGTAATTCTCACATGGTGAAACCCATAAGGCTACTGAAATGTTTTCACAAACTGAGCTCAAGATTCACCTGATTGGTTCATCCTCATCCTCTCATGCACTTGCTGTATTTGCTGGCTTGTGGACCCTAACATAGACTCCTCAGGTGAAACCTAAACTTGTGGCAAATGGTGGCGATCCCCCAGCTTTCCTTTCCAGGCATTAGCTTGATGTATGTGGGTAGACTGAATCAGTACCCTTTGTTAACTGCCTGTGACAGGGAAGGCAAGAGGTTTCTCAGTGTCCCTGCACCATGAAAGAAGATAGCACTGGGAAAGGGATTTGCCCCTTGCTTCCCATGTCTTTTGTACAGTCCCAACTATGCTTTTTACCTCCTCCTCACTCTTTAATGACAGAACAAAACAAAAGTTTGATCTTCCCACACAAGTTCTGTTTCCTTTATAAACGTTATATGAGGAGAAACATTTCTTCTTCTCCATATCTTGCTGTTATGCACCCAGGAAGGCTTCTCTTACAGTAACTATAGTGGATAAACCACCCTCCTTTTTCCCATGCTCTTTCACAAGCACTGCACTGCTCCTTGGCAGGGATCTTCAATCCCTTCCATGCTTGTAACTCTCATGCTGTGTTCCATCTTACCTCTACCAAGTGTACTGGTGCAGCAGTGTGGGACAGTGCTGAATGTAGAAAACACCCAGCTGACTTTTGGTCACCCGAGTTATATTTAAGGCTGGACATCTGACCACGATCAAATCTAAACTGTTTGGGTCAAACCCAAACATCAGACTAACCTGCACCTAGAATTACATTTCCTGCTTTGACACACGTAGCTTTTGAGAAAAGGCACAGCTAGATCAACCTCATGTGTCCTAAACCAGGTGTGTCAAGTCTAGTATTATGGGGACAGAAAACCTTAGTGTTGCACTTCAGCTGGAGAGAAGGGTTTCTGTAAGCAAGGCTTGAGCTCCAGGAAGTCCTATTACACTGTGTTGCCTGGCTAGAGCCCAGTACTGCAGCTCCACCTCCATCGTGGGATCCAGTGCGTCACGTAACCAGGTCCACAGGATCTCTTGTTGAACCCTGCCAAATCTTAGAAAAACAAGCTGTTCATCTCCTTAAAGACTTTCGGGAGTCTACCCACCCTAGTGGTGAAGTAAGTGCTTGCAAGGTGGAGGAGACCATGGCAGCATAGCATGTCTTCACGTGCCCAAAGTGAAAATTATACCCTCAAAAGCTGCCACTGCAATTTTGAGCCTGGAACCAGATTTCTCATGGTTAATACTGTGGAATGTTTCAGCTGTGTTTGTAGTCATGAATGTAGGATGGAAAGCCAGTCCCTAATTTTCTGCCCACTGTTTATAAATGCCGTATGTTCCAGATGTGTGCTTTTCTTTTTCCTTCCCATTGTCTTGATATGGTCTGACTCAGATTGGGGGTTAGGGATCTATTTTTAATGTTATATCATGGGAGGAGGGGGTCTTTGTTTTATTTATTTGGGGTTTGCCCATGTGGCTTATTTTTCAGAGTTACTTCTACAATGATGACACTTTTAACTTCAACTATGCCCAAGCCAAAGCTGCCACAGGGAATTTTAGTGAGGCTGAAAAGGTATGTATTTACTTTCTTTCAAAAACAGCAATGGAAACAGTTCCCCTATACTTCCCTCTTTCCTTCCTTTTCTCCCTGCAGATCTTCATGTTGTTTGAAAATAAGCAGGTTGTATGGAACATCTCCTTCCCCTTCTTAGAGGAACTGAAACTCAGTGACACTATTCAGAAAAGATTATCTTGCTAATCTTGTAATGTGAGGTATATGGGGAGTCATGCTGCTTGTGGTGCATCACAAGAGTGCTTGCAGCTACCTCTAATTGATCAAAGAATGGCCTCTTAATCAGATTTCCTACGCTTTGTCTGGGATCCCAGGCACTCTTATTGTTCAGGCTGAGTGGGGCACGCTGTGTAAAAGACACTGAATAGTTAAGAGCTTCTAGGTGTCCCTAGAAATTTGTATTTAAAAAAATAATCTTCCTCTGGGAGGCAGGGAAGAAAAGAAGTGCTCACTATCTTATTCAGCAGCATTTAGATGCAGCTGGAAGAGATTAACTTCTACACCCAGTATGTTTTTATGTCTATGTGCAGTAGAAACTTAATTACAACTAAAATATGCAAAAGCAAATAGCTATTATGAAGATGGAAGCAACATTTTCCACAAGACCAGAAAGAAGACAAGCCACAAAAAAAAAATCCCACACCACGAAGTCTAAAGTGAATCATATAGGTTTGGTTGGTTTGGTTTAAATTTTTGGTTTGGTTTGGTTTTTCTGTCTTTCTAACTTTTTAACTCTTCAGGTTTGTCAACAACAGAGCCCCCCTGGTTTTATACTTTGTCACCCCCTCCTCCTACACCCTCCCTGCCCCCATTTCTCTCCTTCCTTAATTTCTGTGACCTAAAATTGCATCTCTCTTTAAGAAAAATATCCAAGACTGTCAGGGAAATGGATATATCTTTCCATTCACCTACCTTAGTTAGCTTAATGAAAATCTTTCGAAGCTCTGCTGGCAGCCTACACTGATTCCTGAGGCTTCATAAAAATGTTTTAGGAGCAGCCAGGCAACATAGAAACACAAAGTTGTAAACTGCTGTTAGCCTACATTTTCCCTTTTATGTTTTTAGAAGTTTTTCTATAGAAACTTGTGTGATATAGCTGATGTATTTAAGAAGCAGAATTATGTAACTGAATTGATTCATCTGGCCTCATGTCTGATCTTTGGTTGTGACGACACTTCCGTACAAAGATCGTCTTTCCACAGTGTCTCATAAACTTGTAAAACATCTCCACATACAGCACTTACTAAGTTATCCAAAAGCAAACCTCCCTGGACACAATGAAATAAACCCTATGATAAAGTGCTGTTTACAGTGATAATCCTGCTTTCTTTTTACTTCTTCCGTATTGCTCCTTCTCCTCCCCTGCAAAATTGGGGGATCAGCAATGTTGAACCAATACACATGTCAGTAATTTGTGGAACTCTCTGTTCCACTGCAGACATCTGCTGCTATAAAGGTATTCTGAGTTTTGCCAGGAGCATCCCAGTATAGTTACAAATATACTTGAGAGACATAAGTAGCTTTTTTTTTTCCAGTGAGCAAAGCCATTTTATATCATAAAATGTGTAACTTCCACACACACATCCCTTTAGATGTAGAATGTAATAAACCTGTGTTTGTACAGTAAGTTACAAAAGATGAATGCTTTGCCTCAGAAACCAAAATGGTTGGAAATGGCTTATTGCTGACCTGGAATGATCTCTGACATGTATGGGGAGGAAAGGCTCACCTATATGTGAAACTTCTGGTATTTCAAGAAGATGCTAATGTAGTTGCTTGCATTGCTTTCTAAACAAACACATTCCAAATAGCTTTCCCACAGGCCCAGTGTTCCTTTGTGCTGTTTGTGTTGCATGGCCACCCACTGGCACTTGTTCAGAGCAGGCTGCACCCTCCACTCAGCTTGGCCTTCTGAAGCTGCACAAGTCCCTTGGCCAGTGCGGCACTGTGCGAGTCCCGCACAACCCCACGCACAGGGATGCCCCTACACAGCACTTGCATACCCAAACTCTTCTCATGGAGCAGTTGTTTGTGTGGCTGAAGCTTTAGCTGCATGTCGAAACGAGGCAGCTCTGCCTTCTGTTTGTTTAAAAGTACGTGCATGTATAATCTTTTATTTTCCTTCTTCCTGCAGGTGTTCCTTTTGATCAAGAGTGAGAAGATAAAGAGTGATTTTGTTTACCTTAGCTGGCTAGCTCGCTGCTGTGAGTCACTTTACTCTCCACATTGCAGAATACAGATCCTCCTCTATTGCATCAGTCTTGGCAATCCACTTTCCTAATTGAATTTAATGTTGTAGGTGGATTCAGGACTATGAAAGTGAAAAGCTGATTGCACTAGTTACAGTGTGGGTGGTTATTGCACCTCTCATACATCTGGCTTTTATCAGCAATTACTGCTTTAGTGCAGTGCTGTTATTGTCCTGTCAATGCAGTTTTGTCCTAACTGGGGACCCTTTTTCTTCTCAGTTGCCTTCTCAATTGCCTGAGTGAAGACTTTCTGTCTTAAAAGACTTAGTTACGAACTCAGTACTGAGTTATGAACTCTATGTCCGCAGAAAAACACAAAATAGCAGCATTCATACTGGGTCAGGCTTCAAGGGTAGCCAATGTCAGATGTCTGGGGAAGAGAAGAGTCAGGCAAGCATATGCAGTAATTTTCATCCTACCATGTTATTCTACATGTTGTCCAAACTTCTGTACCTAAGAAATGTCCTTTATAATCTCTGGCATGGTTCTTCTTCAAAAAACTATTCTATTCTTTCCTTGAACCCAAGAAACTTCTGTGTTTAATATCCTTTAGCAAATCTTACTTTTTCTGAACCAGCTTTTAAAACATGGCAGATACACCTCAGTACAGCTGCAGTGCCACAGACAAAATTGTACAGAAAGTGGCTTTTCTGGTGACTCAAGTCTGAGACTCCCTAGGCTAATTTGTTTTCCTTACAGCACCTGAATACAAAAACATTCTTAAACAATTTTCCGTAGTTAGACTTGGAATGTAAATATGTATGTTTTGGGACATTATGCCATATTGCAGATGTAGTAAACATCTCTTAATATGATCTTTCCAGACAGGCACATCATGCTTACGGATGCCTATCTATGAGTCTATTTTAGGTGGTGCCAGTTTATTTCCTTTTAAATTAAGCTGCAGTACCTGGTTGTGTTTGAGTGTATTATATGTGAATTTTTCTAATGGGGATGATGAATGTAGTTATCTTTTTGTGTCAAGTATGTAAATTGCTAACAGATCGTGATGGATAAAAGCTGCTGTAGAAATTACAGAGCATTATAATACATTCATGTCAGAGTACGATTAGGTAGTGAGTTATAAACAATTCGATGCTGAAATATTTCCAAAGGGCAAACAATACCAGAGATGCATCTTTTTTGCATGTTAGAATGTATTTTTTTGTTTAATGTTATAGTACTATTTATACCAAATTCTTCTTGACAAGAAAGTATAAAACCACTGAATTAGCACAGGACTCCATCGCTCTAGGCAGATGGATTGGGGTTTGAAAATTAAGACGTGGCTGTTTGCCACTGTGTATGGTATCTGGAGCTGATGAGAGAAAAATCTGATTCGATGTCTTGCTGCCTCCTAAATGAGAAATGTCTATAAATTCTGTGATTTGGTGTTACGTGTTTATTGTTGATTAACACCCAGTTTACCTGCAACTTAAGTATTGACACAGTGGGCACAGATACAATAAGCTAAACAGTCCCTGTTCTGAAAGAGCACAAGAGTGATCCATGTGTGAACAGCCAGGTACTCTCTGAGCAACTGGTAAGACTTGAAAAAGAAAGGAAAACTAAAACAAAGGAAAACAAAGGAAAACAAAATCTCAGGAATTTGGAAACATTTTTTTCTAGTAGATGGGTAGTTGGAGAAGCTTCACCCTCCACCTCTCCCTTTGATTTGTTATGAATCATGGGAATTGAATGTTCAGATTGAGGTAGGCACCAAGTATTAAAGACCTCAGTTCAGTGCCAATTAAATTTTTCTCTGTGTGAGAACACATAATCCTAAATCTCACCATTTAAATGGATTGCCACAGTTCATTGTCCTGCATAAAAAACTTCACTAATGCTTTCCATTCTGCTCCTTAATCACATCTGAAATCGTGAGAGTTGCTCTGATTGCTGTATGTGTGAAATATAAATTGAGATGCAAACAGCATAATTATTCCTCTTGACATTGGTATTGTCTGATGGACTGAGTGTTATCACTGGTAAGGCAGAAGATAAGGACTAGTTTCCCTTCCCAGCCCCATGCTCATGGGTGAGACATGCATTGACATTAACCAAAGAAATATGGGACTATCTATTCCACCTGCCCTTGAGTGTTGTGTGTGTCATATTCTTTTCACCATCCCAGCTTTTTCTTGTTATTGCAGATATTATGAATAGGAAACCACAGATGGCCTGGAAGCTCTATCTGAAGATGGACACCTCAGGGGACTCCTTTAAACTATTGCAGCTCATTGCAAATGATTGTTACAAAGTGAGTTTTCTGTTTAGAGTTTGGTGTATGACATGCTAATTCAGTGGCTGTACCAACAGGTATTTTTTGACTACTTTTCATCATTGTCATCACTAGTAAACTTTCTTTTATTGTAGTCTAGAGGAGAAGCAGCTCCACACTTTGGATTAATCTAGAGCTCTTAAAAACTGCACTTACAGGTCTAAGTTTTTCAGCCTAATTATGTGTCTACATATGGCCATAAATGACTGCTCCAAAGACCAAGTAATTCCATTTAAAAACTGGTTATTATAGTGTTATAACTTGTCCTTCTCTACTAATAGCTGATTGTACCTCTTGCACTGAACAGCCAGGCCCATGTTGTTTGGATTCATGTGGCATTTTTCAGTTGTTTCTGAAATATTACATTATATTGGAAGTCCACAGACAGCACCAGGGATGTAACTTAAGAAGACAGTTGCACTAGGCTTTGCTCAACAGAAAGCAGACTGAGCATGGATGGAGCAAGGTCAACAGTACCCTGAGAGTAGGTGTAGCTGGATGCCCCATGTCTATGCTGATGGAATCTGTTCAGTGAGGAAGCTGGGATTCAGGACCTCTGGCTAATTTGATGCTTTTCATGCAATAGCCCATCTTGTTCATATAGGGAACAGCACATGACTTGGGGTGAAGCATTTCCTACTTTTATGTCAGATAGAAGGAGGACATTAAACCAGTACCTGTTTAATGGAACTAGATCAGATACTAATTCGGGTAGAGCAGTATTCAATTTTTTGGTTTTAGCTGACATAACTGATACTGTTTCTACTCACTATCTTTATTCCCATCCATTTAAGTGCTTGCCAGTCACCAGTGGTTAAAATCAACATTTATATGAAGGAAAGAGAATTATTACTCATTAGGTAGTACCTGTGTTTCTCTGACTGAAGTTTCCAAAAGCTCCCTCAGCCTACCTTTTTCTCCCTGCACATGCAGTCTTACAGCTATCAAAGGACAGGAGGTTGTGCTCAGTCTGCCTTCTGTGCTCTCTCATGGGAAGATGTTAGTCACAAACAACATTGCTATTCAGGCTCACCCAAGTGGAGAACACTCAGACATAGATACAGCCCACATGAATTATGCAGACTTCAAAAGTCATAGTTAATATGGTCACTCCTTTTGCACTGATTATTGCCAGCCAACTTGCTTCTGGTTCCTAATTACAGGTAGAGAACGTAAGGCAGAAAAGACAGGGTACACAGTGGATTTTCCTATGCTCAGGAAAATTTTGGATTATAGAGTCACTGAATCTTCTTTTGTATTGTACTGTAACAGTGAATAAAAAAAAGATCTCTAAGTTAAACCCAGAAGACATCCAAATATGTGACCATTCTATGCAAGGAAATGTGGTTCCATTTTCAAATGTTTGGACTAGTTTGAGGTTGATATTCTGTCAAGGGCTTTGGTATAATTGGTACAACACTAGATAAGGGCACCTCAAAAAGGATGTTATAATACCACCTGTTTCCCTAGGTAGAACTGAAACGTGACTCTTCTGTGTCACTTTCTGCCTGCAGAAAAACAGGAAAATGCACATTGCTTCTATGACTTACTGCTTGTTTCAGAAAACTGAGCTCAGCATTTTTAATCCCCTTTTGAAAGATGGTCATGCAGTCAGGAATAACATTTCACCTTCTGTGCAGATGCGTCAGTTTTACTATTCAGCCAAAGCGTTTGATGTTCTGGAGGGACAGGACAGTAATCCTGAATACTGGGAAGGCAAGAGAGGTGCTTGTGTGGGTGTCTTTCAGATGATCTTAGCTGGCCAAGAAACAAAGTGAGTATTCTGTGTTGTATCTGAATTTATTTTGCTCTTTTCCTATTTTCAGTTAGCAATAAGCCAGAATCCTAATCTTAGCTTTAGGACTACATATCCTTTTCCAGTTCTTTATTGTCCTTTCAGAGAACAGACTCTGGCCAGTGGTTCCATGTGCAGTCTTCAGTTTAAGACCTACCTCCCACGCCAACAATTACAGAATACATGGTGGAAAATAACTTATCAGCGAATGACATGAACTATAGGAAACCAAAACACATTAGTCATCACACTAGGAAAAGCTGGGTTATAAACATAGTAGTATGTCCAGGAACTGCAGAACAGCAACCTCATTTCATGTTGATGGCATAAGAATGGAAACTGTCACATGACATTTTAAGGTTCATAGAACAGAACTAAGGAAACATTTACTCAATGCAGTTGGAAGGACACGATTTCTCTGGACAATGAGTAGATGGCACTGTGTTTTCAGAGAAGACACTGTCCATGCCAGACAAATATACTTACTTGATGAAACCTTAAAGGAAATCATCTTTGTTACTGATAATTTTGCTTTCGGCCCATTGCACTGGATGGGTGAATGAGAGAGAGTAGTGAGGCTGTATTTGAGAACTGCTTCCTCGTGAGTATTCTGCTGTGATGCCAGATGGCCATTGTCCTCTGGCCAAAGTTGCTGTTTCCTACGTGACTGGTAGGTGTGTATCTTGGCATCTACACCTTCCTTCTATTCACTTCTCTGCTGGAATAATCTCCTTAACTACTGCACCTTTCGAGTGTCCTTTTAGCAATCACTGCAGCAGATGTAGTAAAATACACGAAGCTTGCCTGTTTTTCAAAATATGCAAACAAGTTCTTGCTATAAACCAGCAGGCAAATTGCAGCAGGATATTGGTTTATCCTATTGGTAATGTTGATTTCCAGGTTATTTGTGTTTGTGTGTAAGGTGCTTTGGCAGCACTAAGCTAGGTGTTGCCATACTGAAGACTAGCAAAGAACATTAAAGAACACTGTTTGTTCTAGGGAGCTATTTTGCAAGAGTAATAATTTATATATAGAGACATGCACATGTGTACACTAAATTCTAATTCCATTTTGCTGTTTTGGGGGGGTTTTTTACTTTTAATTTCTTGTTACAATTATGTACAAGACTTTTTTATTTCATAGGTGGGTCTTTGGGATCTCATCTACTGTGCATTATAACCCACTCCTGCACTGCAGAATCTCTCTGTCTAGGAGGAATCTTGTTTTCTAAAATCATAGAATTGTAGAATCATAGA
>NW_008693317.1:382-9421 GCF_000695815.1 Acanthisitta chloris | reverse complement strand
GTTAATACCCTAAGATTGCAACTGTGTAAGTATACCTGCTTATGTGTTCTTCAGTGTCCTGGCTCTGTGGATTTGCCACCTAGCACACCTTTCTTTGCAGACCTGTAAATAAATAAAATACCTTGACCCTGTGTGTGGATCAGCATTATCCACCCTGGGTTAAAGAAGCTCATCTACGTTCACAGCACTGGCCACAAAGCTCACATCCCACTCTGTGCACTCAGCCTTGTCTTCGGCACTTCATCCAAAATGAGTCTGACTTGTCCTGCCCTGGTAGACATGTCACCTAGACCTGATTGCTCCATGCAAAATGAGTCTGTGACGAGGCATCAAGGAGGAAAGTGGCCTTCCCTAAATGAGGATAAAACACTTCTCTTTAGCTACACACATCTCTACCTACAACTGTCCATTTCCTGCCAGCCAGAACTCTTGCAGCTGCACTCCCTTACAATGGAACAGGGGCATCACCACTTCCCTTATCTGGTAGCAGGGTTTCATGCCATCATCTCAACCCTGCTCACAGCTCTCCACCACAAAGGACAGTGGTTACCACACTCATCGTTTTAGATCATGTGTGTAATGCAGACATGAAACTTCTTCTCTTGCAACTGGATCCTGTGCTCTGTCCCTGGGATACAGGGCCTGTATTCCAGGGGCTGCTAGACCCTCTGCTGGTACCACTCATCTACATTCCTGTCATTCTGCTGGACACTTATTTACAGCAAAAGTCCTCCTTGCAGCTTTGCTTTTGCTCTGGGGGTTATATTTGTTATTTCTTCATCTGCATCCCTCTCTCAAAATATCCACGGGCTCCTATGACTGGATACCTCTTGTCCCACATCCCTCCCATCCTCACCCAGGACAAGCAACACCTCCACATCTGGGTTGGTGGAGGGACTCGACAGGGACTGCATGTAGGTATTTAACCACCTGCACATTTAGCTGCATTTTGCAACATGTAGATTGGGCAGTTGATTGAAGTAAATATTCATATTCACTTTCATTAGCTTCTAGACAGGAGCACTTCTGGCTTTCTGCATGGCATTAATTTGCGTCTCTACCCTCTGACCAGATTCCACTTTTCATGTAATAAGAGATGTAACTCTCTGTGAGCTCTCTTCATCCAGCCAATTTAGCAGTAGGTAAATCGTCCAAAGTCACTGAGGTGCAGCTGGGCAATCACAGTGAGTTTGCACTCACTGATTCCTAGAACACCACTGTCATTGGGAATCCACATAAAACCATGAGTACTCTGCATGCCTTGTGCAGCAGGCCCATGGACCATAGCAGCTACACTATCTCAGACATAATAAAGCCCCTGACAAATAAGTGTAATAAAATACCACCAGACTGGCAACTTGAATAGCAAACATTTCAAACAGACAAGAGGTACTCATGAAAGCATTTCATGTGCTTCATTTCACAATTCAAGGCCCTTTGTTGTGCCTGTACAAAGTTTATTCATTGATGGATATTTTTCCATCTTAGATTAACAGCAGAAATGTGAACAATCATAGCTTGAAAAGTGGCTTGCGGGGCCTGACCTGAAGCAAGAAGCAGTTTGAAGGAAAGAAAACTCCAGTGGAGGCAGCCCTAGAAGCTGAGGAGGCTGCAACTGCTCACAGGTATGGCTGGCCTCTCCTAGACTCTCCCAGTCTTGACATTCAGCGCAAAGGGACCTCAGTTTTGTCTTTTGTAACAGCTTCCATACCTCCTGGTAGCTGTTGCAGTCCCCATAGTGACACAAGATGCATGGCAGCACAGCACATGACAACATGCCTAGCAAGAAAACAGGATGAAAAGAGAAATTATCCTTTTCATGTAACCTGCTGACACAGGTGCAGTTTTCTAGAGGTATCTGGGACAGCCTTCCTACAAACAGGCATGCTTTGCTGGCAGGATGATTGCAGCAGTATAACAGAGCTCTGCCTTGCTTCCAGCTCTCCCTGAGCATGGCACCAAAACTTTTAGTGCCTTTCATACAGCAAAGCATTTACTGCTAAAGCAACCATGAATTACTTCTCTAGTCTTATGTGTGAAGTCTACAGACCATAGACCTGGGTGGTCAGGCACTGGAATAGGTTGCCCACAGAATTAAAGTCACCATACCTAGAAGTGTGTAAGAGGTGTCTGGATCTGTTGCTGGCAGGTATGGTTTAGGATTTAGGGATTACAGTGGAGTGACAGGTTAATGGTTGGACTTGATGATCTTAAAGGTCTCTTCCAACCTTGATGATGGATCTATGGGGCTTCTTTGCAGAGATCAGGGGTGTAAAAAGTCCCTCTCCAGCTTTCTTGTATCCCCTTTACATGCTGGAATGTCCTATAGGGTCTCCTCAGGGCCTTTTCTTCTCCAGTCTGAACAATCCCAGCTCTTTCAGCCTGTCTTCATGGGAGAGGTGCTCTAGCCCTCTGATCATTTTCATGGCCTCCTCTGGACTTACTCCAAGAGGTCCACATCTGTATGTTGGGGACCTCAGAGCTGGATGCAATACTTCATATGGGGTCTTAAGAGAGTGGAGTAGAGGGTCACAATTACCTCTCTTGACCAGCTGCTCATGCTGCTTTGGATGCAGCTTAAGACACACTTGGCTTCCTGGGCTGCAAGTGCACATTGCCAGGTCAGGCTGAGCTTCTTCTCATCCACCAACAGTCCTAAGTCCTTCCCCTCAGGGCTGCTCTCAATCCCTTCTCTAACCAGTCTTTATTTGTGTTTGGGATTGTCCTAAACGAGGTGCAGTAGTTTGCACTTGGCCTTGTTGAACTCTGTGAGGTTTCACACAGATCCACCTTTCAAGCCTGTCCAATTCCCTCTAGATGGCATCCCTTCCCTCCAGCATGTTGACTGCACCACACAGCTTGGTGGGGTCAGCTAACTTGCTGGGGTGCACTTGATCCCATGTTTCATGTTGCTGACAAAGATATCTGAAAGTGACAGTCCCAACACTGACCTCTGAGGAATGCCACTCATCATGGGTCTCCACTATGACATCTAACTCTTGAGCACAACTCTTAGTGTGATCATCCAGACAACTCCTTCCTCAACATGTGCTCCATCCATCAAATCCATGCCTTTCCAGTTTGGAGACAAGGATGACGTGTGGTACAGTGGCAAATGCCTTGCACAAGTCCAGGTGGATGATCTCAGTCACTCCTCCCTTATCCACCAATGCAATCATTGTAGAAGGTCACCAGATTTCTCAGACATGATTTGCCCTCAGTGAGGCCATGTTTGCTGTCACCAAACACCACCTTATTTTCCATGTGCTTTGTCATAATTTCCAGCAGGATCTGGTCTATGATCTTGCCAGGCACTGAGATAAGACTGACTGGCCTGTAGTTCCTTGGGTGTCCCTTATTTCCCTTTTTGAAAATGGGAGTTATGCTTCCCCTTTTTCAGTCAGTGGGAGTTACACTGGAAATTCCCTGCTATGACTTCTCAAATATGATGGACAGTGACTTAGCCACTTCCTCCACCCTCAGAATTCAAGCACGCATCTCAACAGTCCCATGGACTTGTGCACCTTCAGGTTCCTTAGGTGGTCTCAAACCTGATCTTCTCCAAGAGCAGATGGGTCTGCATTCTCCCAGTCCCTGACTTTGTCTCCTGTGTCCCAGGCAATTAGTTTCCCTTGGTTATTGGTCCACTAAAGTACAAGAATATGGGTGCTGTGTAAGACTCTCCAGCTGGAAGTGGGTGTGAAGGGATTGCTTGGACTGGACTGGTGCAACAGCCATGCTTTCATCAGGACTCCAGTGAATCACTTCTCTTAAACCTGGGCATTTATCAGCCCTAATCCTTCACCAGGAACAGCAGGATCTTTTTCACTGTCTTTGTTTCAGGTGAAAAGGTCTTCACAGAGGTGCAGATTTTCTCCAGGTTTTCCTCAGTCCTCCTCACAGTGCCCGTTAAAATGGGATAATGGAGTGCTTCTGCAGTGCAGTGTGGTTTCCAGTGCAGCCTCAGGCAAGCAGAGACAGCTGAAGTGCTTCTGCAAAGATCACACCTGTGCCAGCAGTGTGTCAGTGGTCACATCTGCCTTGTGGGCACAAGGACTACCCTGGTGATCAGTCCTGCAGACAAACCCTCTTCTTCCCTCCTTGTACCTGGCTCTGCCTACAGAAGCCCTTACAAGCACAAGTGGGATGTCTGTCCTTCGTAACTCATCCTTCCCTTCTCGAGCTCTCTGAGCTATGGGGGTGGTCATTTGGCCCTCTTTTTTTCTTCCCTGCAGACTCCCCTTTGCACTTTGACCTGCTAGATGTGACCCTGTCATGCGCAGGTATTGGGCAGGCAGGGCCTGATACAGCACCTAGACCCAGGCTGGGCATGGACCATGCTGAGCAGAGCCCAAGGGCTGCATGGGAGAGATCAGAAAAGGCAGGCAGAGTGCACAGCTTATGCCGTACTCAGAGGAGCCAGAGATTAAAGTGCTGCTGTAGGGCAGTGCAGAAGCATCAGAAATTAGCCTGGAAATTAACACTGTGTGACAGATCCATGGGTATGGCAAAATGAGCCTGCTTGTCTTGCAAAGCAGTAGTGTACATCACCAAGACAACTTGGAAAGCTGCCAAAATCTATTGACCTCCTGCACACAGAGCATCCTTTTAACAATGCTCAAGCCATCACAGTCCCTCCAAGCCTTGCCTCCTGCACACATCTCTGCTGTTGCAGAGGAGTCAAAGACATGCAAGGTGTCACAGCACTGACACCTTCTGCATCCAGACATCTTCAGATGCTCAGAGCCCTTCCTGGTGGCATTTCTGGTGACTGAGGGTAAAGCCTAGAAGGCTCTGCTTCCCTGGAGAAGGTGGAAGAGAAGATACTTTTAGTCTGTGTTTGTCTCAAGAACAATGTTGAATACAATTCAACTCGGCCTCACATCTCAAATAAGTCCAAGCCTGGCAGGCACGTGATTACCATTTGAAATGCATTTGAACAAACTAATCCACAACTGCTGGGTGCAGTCAAGATGTACAGGCTGTGGGGGACACCTCTGCCCTCACCCTCTTTCTTACACTCCTTCCTCAATCACTCCATAACATTTACCACAGGAAAAGTGCTCCTTGGGGCAAAGGAGTCTGTGCTCTATCCCAGGATGGCTCTTGTGTGTTTTGGTGGTGGCCATGGAAAGCTGTTAAGGGATCTCCGCCAGGCTGGAGCTCATCACTTGTGCAAAGGAGTTGGGTGTAAATGCCTGTGCATGGGGGGACCACAGCACTGCTGGAGAATGGAGGGTGCTCAGACATAAAGGGGAAAGAAATGCTCAGCTTCCAGCCTTGTAGGGACTAACAGCATCCAGGAAGGTAATGAAACAGTCATGTAACACTGTTTTTCACCCTGCACTGTGGTATACAGAGAGCCGCCCACAGGCCTTCCGCTCCAGCTATAGGAAAGAGACTGAGTCAAGTGAAATTTCAGCATGGAAAATATGGTGTAGATGTGACCAAATAGGCACCTCTTGTAACGTGCCATGTGTGCTCACTGCAAAATGGAAAATGCTGAATGCCTAGACAGGAGTGGTAACAAAAGCTTGGTCTATTTGCCTCCCATAGACAGAGATTAACTCTTTAGGTTGTTTGGTTTTTTTTCCAGTTGATGCTATTAAATGAATACACTCTTTGTTGATATTGTTTATTACCCATGAACACAGAAAACGTTTTACAGAAATATCTCAACTGCCTGTCCCTGCTGCAAAAGAGTTATGAGCCTGGCAGGCAAAACAAAACCCCAGCATGCCCCAGAAGCAGATGTCAGTGAGGATCAGGAGAAAGGAGAAATAGCTGTGCTAGTAATTCAGGTCAGGCTCTTGGGTTCGGCCCTTTTCTTATCAGCAGAAGACATACTTGCTTACGTTTTATTATCCCATACACAAAGAGTAAAAGACAAGGTGAAGTCTGAGGAGCAGTAGGCAAATTTCAACCCTTTTCCCATGGCAGCTCAGCAGCTGAGAGAGGGGACAGCAAAGTGCACTGGAGTCTTGCTGTGTTTGATGCCATGTGCTTGCTGAGAGGAGCTAAGAAAAGCAGCCACCATTTCCACCACTGGAGAGTGGTACTGCAAACCACCAAGAATACACCCACAGGTTCTACAGCATCTCTGTACTCAGCACTAGCAACCAAGGCTGCTGTGCAGGTCTTTATGAGTGACGGGCAGTGTGAGGGAGGAAAAGGAGCAGAGACACTTTAGGGCTGCTCTGCTCGGGAGTCATGCCAGGGAAATGGGGGTGACACAGCAGGTCACTGAACAAGGCACCATGGGAAGAACTGGGAAATGGTGGCACTTTAACCTGTACTACTCTGCCATGTAAAGGGCATCTGACAGGTTTTTAAGGAGGTAAAATTAATGTTAAAATTTTCGTTTCCTGAATCTGTACTCTGGTGATGGGAAGTGGAAGCATGGTGGAGCACACAGCTCACAGCCACAAGGCTGTCAAGCACAAGGCACTCCTCTGCAGCATATCTTAGCATTAGTGCTCCCCACAGTATTTACTTTAGGCCCTGTTTGAAATTCAACTGACACAAAACCTTTCAGATTGAGTGCAGCCTTATTTTAGCTAGCAACCTCCCATCCACCAGGTATTGCAGCTGTGCTCCTAGTGAGGGCTTCTTGTCAGCTGCCTCTAAGTCACTGTGCAAGTCACTTGTTAAGCAAGGTGATGAGAAAGGGGTCAGGGTCAGCTCGAGTCATCCCCATGAACATTATCCACCTGCCTCTCAGGTGCACTGGGACTGTAAAGGGATGAGCACTTCATACATCTTGTGGAGGAAAAAAGCCCTGTGAGAGCAGCACAGTGAGACAATAAGGTGACAATAGGATAATGAGACAATGCACCCTGCTCAGTGCACAGTGCCCCTGTGACAGGGTGGGCAGAGCAGCAGTGCTGCGCTGTCTTATGTGCACTACACATGCCAACCACATCCTCCACCTGCAGCTGCTTTGTCCCACTGCCACTGACAGTTCATTCCACCCTGTCTGGGATGGGATGAACCCTCCTACCCTTTGCCCTGTTCCCCAGCAAGAGAAAGCCCTCAATCCATCAGGCTGGACCTCAGCACAGGTCTCAGGATGGGATGAACCCATGTGCTGGGGATGCAGGCAGGGTTTCCCGCACTGCTGGGTGCGGCAACCACATGTTTTTGTCTTGGTTCCTCTTTTCACAAACACCAAGGTGCAAACTCAGCAGTACTGTCTCTCCTCTGGGGATGGCTGGGTGACAGATCTGCAGAGTTTGCCAAGGGTTTGCTGGCCTCAATGTCTCCACTACATCCGACCACACATGGTATGGACAGGTCCTGGTCTCAGTGTGCACCTTGGAAACAAGCAGGAGAACCACACAATGCTTGGGCATGGTTGCATATGCTGGCCTGGAAGAGCAGCTTCAGTAGGGGATCTGGGCAATGGTAAACCACTTGGGCAGGAGAATATTCTGTCGCAGATTTAGCCCTTGGTTTTTGTGTGACAGCGTGCTGTGGTAACACTCTCTGTAACCACAGGGACGCATTTTCCATGGGAACAGGCTCCCATGACCCCTATCACACAGTACAGACCCTGATGTAACTTCCCATCAGCAATTAAAGTTTCTGGTCCCATTCCCTGCTCTCTGTCATAGCTAGGGTCCTAAATCATCTGGCTTCTCTAGCCTGCGTCAGACCAGACGCACCACTGCAGTGGACCAAGATGACATGATTAGTTGCTAATTTAATGATTTTTATCATCTAGCTCCAAGAAAACAGTTTTAGAGAAATACTCCCATTCAGAGCAATGCAAGGTCACCACCCCTGGACCACAGCTCAAACGTCAGGCAATGCAGCCTCCTGGGAGGGCAGAAAACATGTGAGTCCGCAGATACCCACTGACTCTGCTAGGATCAGGTGTGCAGCCTGTGTAGGAAGAGCCCAGCAGAACGCTGGGGGTGTCCTGGCCTTCCAGCACCAAGGAAGTCCATAAGAGAGCAATCCCAGAACATCCCAACTTGTGCTCCCAGGGTCTCCTGGACACTCAGGGGCTCAGCTCGTGGCTCCCCACGTCTTTGTTGGGCACCAGCACGCATCATCACTGTGGTGAGGACATGGCACTTGCACACTGCTCAAAGACAGATGGCCACCTCATGCTCCAAACCCTGTGGAGGAACATTACAGACCCTGCAGAAGCTTTCCCGGCATCCTGAGGTTTGCTGCCCTCCACCGCCAAACAGAGCTTGTCCTGACTACAACCCAACTAATGGACTTAGGGCCCGGTATGGACATCAGAACTGTCTGATACAGCAGCTCTGCTTATTCTTGTGGGTAGAGGACTGAGCATTTCTTACCTGTTTTCTGGGGCTCTCTGGAGATGCTGAGAATTGGCTTAGAATGCTCTTGTGCTGACAGCATAGGTGTGAGGAGCAGGAGAAATACCCATCGCAAAGCCATGTCTGCTTAAGCTCCCAGGGCAGGGCTGAGCTCTCAGTCTCACTGGCTGCCTCACCGCACACCCGTCTGCCTGTGAGAGGTGCAAGCACAGAAAGGAAACAGGCACACAGAGAAATCACATATGGTGCAAGAGGCTTCCTCATTGGAGAGGGAACCTCTGCCAGTGTCTGTGTGTCGGTGCAGCTCCATGTCTCTTTTGCAATCTTGCTGCTTTCTGATCATTTGTCTAAAACCCACAGTTTTCTGGCTTTCTGGCAGGAGCAACTACTAACCACAACAGCTGTATTATCTCCTCTCTCAGCACAGATCTCAGTGGTCCCAGAAAAGCTTGTGAGGTGTGCTGCTTCATGGCTCGGGTTTTGCAGGAAGATGTGGCTTCCATACTCACACAGAAATTCAAGCAGAGACTGTGTCAGGACAACCTTGTTACTGCCTTGATAAGGGCTGTGATAAAATGGACTTCTGAAGGGCACAGATGATCTTAACTACCTGGAAGTGTGTGCCACAGGCAGGAAAGTTAAGGTTTTCCTCAGAAGTGGATGCATGCTCAGGACTGGGCTGCGAGCAGATGCTTGGGAACAAGATGATGAGAGCCCTGGGGACCTGGAGCTCAAGTGTTGTGGC
>NW_008693317.1:0-362 GCF_000695815.1 Acanthisitta chloris | reverse complement strand
AATGACCATGAAGGGGTGAAAAGGCAGCACAGGCATGGCAGTGGGCAGGAAAGAGACTACCGGTGAGACTGTTTGTGCAGCTGGAGCCTGGTGGCACTTGCCCTAGCAGCTGATCTGACCATCAGAGGTGGCCCAGGGCAGGCATTAGTGAATTTGTGTTCCAGTTTCCCCAGCTGCTCAGCAGCCCTTGCTGAATGTGCTTGGCCCTTGTCTCAGATGAAGCATGCAGCTAAGAAAAAACCAACAAGCCCTGAAATCTTCTATGAGGCTTTCTAGTCCTCCTGTGATGGCCTTCCTCTTTCTTGTGCTCTGCAGCAAGGATCCATCCCAGAGAAATGAGGGAGCTGGCAGAAGAGTTTGCC
>NW_008693316.1:39108-53753 GCF_000695815.1 Acanthisitta chloris | reverse complement strand
GGGATGTTACGCGAGCGCCCACGGCCCCCCAGCCCCCAGCCCAGACTCCCCGGGTCTTGCTTTGGGTCACCGCCCCATTCGGCCCTGCTCGGCACGCAGCTTTGCCTTGACGGTGGATGCAAAATAAGTGTTTTTGCAAAAAGAGATGAATATTAGGCCGTGCCAGAAAAGCTTGACTAGGTCAGACCCAGTGCTGCAGCGCGCTGCTCGGGATTTTGGCATCGCGCAGGGTCCGCGGCAAGAAAGCTCAGCTGGGGCGATAATTTCCTCTGCTCTGCCCTTCGAATCTTCGCGTCCTCCCCAGGCTGGTACTAGGTGAAGAGACTCGAGCACAAGTGCTATGAAGAGAGGCTAAGGGAGTTGGGATTGTTTAGGCTGGAGAAGGGGAGGCTCAGGGAAGACTATCGCCCTCTACAACTCCCTGAAAGGAGGTTGTAGTCAGGTGGGGGTTGGTCCCTTCTCCCAGGCAACCAGCAGTAGGACAAGAGGGAGCAGTCTCAAGCTCTGCCAGAGGAGGTTTAGGTTGGATATTAGAGGAGATTTTTTACAGAGAAAGTAATCGGACATTGGAATGGTATGCCCAGGGAGGTGGTGGATTCACCATCCCTGGAGGTTTTCAAGATGAGACTGGATGTGGCACTTAGTGCCATGGTCTAGTAACGACAGTAGGATTGGACTTGATGATCTTTGAGGTCTCGTCCAACCCGGTTGATTCTATGATTCTATGTAGGGAGGGTGCCTTTGCTTCCCAGCATTCAGTGTGCAGAGCCGAGGATGCAGGCGATGAGCAGCTGTGCTGTGCTCCTGCTAGTGCCCAGTGCTGTTTCCGCAGGGCAGGAGGATTGTGCTGCCTGACACTGCTGAGGTCAGGGTGCAGTTTTGGTGGTGGTGTCGCCAGGAGCATTTGTGGGGGTCGTGATAAGGAGAGCAGTAGTAAAGAACAGTGTACTAAGTGGAATTCAGAGTGCTTCTTGACTACAAAACTTATTTAAAGTTTTCAAGGCAAATGAATCACTGGGAATGCATCAGTATTTGTGGTTACAACTGGAATTAATTTATGGTTTTTGTGGTTTAGGATTTGGTGACTAAAAAGCATGAGTTGGTTGTGGTTGTTTCCATTCCTGTGAAGTGGTGCATCTGCTTGTCTTACAGGCCACTAAAACACACCTAGTGGGCAGTGAATTTAAGAGTGTTTTCTGTCACTTACAGAGGGTCCTTTGCTGACAGGGGTGAAGAGAACCTCATGAGATCAAAGCATTGGAAAATAGAGGACCCGAGTGCTTTTTGCAGAAGATAACAGATTCTTGCTCTCACCCTCTGCTGTGAAACTCAAGATCTTGTAGTCACCATGTGACCAAAATCAAACGTTTTTAGGTAGTGTCGTGTGTATCCATGGAAAGATATCTTTTGTCAGCTATTTTGCATCCTTGAATGCCATTATTTTTCCATGGACTTTGATATGTTTCTGTGTGATCTGTTTGCTACTCTTCAAAATAAAAAAAACCCCATGATTAAATGATAATGCAATTGTTAGGGACAGAGACAATTCCTATCTAAACGTCTGCCTGCAGGGATCATTAAAAATACACAAGTAAACAAAGAACAAATAATTTGGAAAACCATAGCTTGCTGTCCCCAGAAATGAGCTGGTCGGAAACAATGAAAATAACAAGGGAAAAAAAAAGGGAGAAAAGCAGAAATGAGGTGTAAAGGGTGAGACAGTTTAAAACTGAAACCACAGTCAGAGGGGTTTTTACTTACCATGTTAAAAGGTAGGGTTTTTTTCCACAATTTATTTTTGTTACACATGTGCCTTATTTGATGCCATTTCAGTTAGTTAATTTGGACATCTTCTCACTTCTTGTTCTGTCAGTTTCTCGGTGGATAAACTTGGTTTCTAATGCTGGTACCTAGAAACTAGGAGGCCCAAACTTTTTGTTCTCTCAGCAGTAATATAGAGGCTAAAAAGTTGTCCTTTTTAATACCAGCTACTTCTAAAGCCTATTTTTAGAGGAGTTATAAAGCTTTTTAAGTAACTTCATGCTGAACTGGTGGGACTATTAATCCCATCTAATTTTTCTAGAGTTCAGGTACCACAGACAATATACTAAAAATTTGAAGAGGGTTCAGTGAGTTTGAGAGCTATGACATCTTGAGAAAGGCACTAGGGATCAGTCCCCTTCTTGGGGAGGCAGAATTTCCTCAGCTCCCCAGCTTTATTTAGTTTCTGTATTTGTATGTTTTATCAGTAGGGATTCTGCCGCTGATCCCTTAGCATACTTAAGATCTGCTGACTGCTTTCTTTCAGTTTGAGGAAAGACAGTTGGAGAGGTAACTGCCCTCAGCTTGCTTCACCTGAATTATTAGAGTGGGAAGAACCTGTTGGGTAAGGTGCTTAAGTTAACCTAACCCACGCATCATGGAAGGAAAGTAGGTGCATCAGTGGGTGAAGTAGGTGGAGAGCTATGTAACCTTTAGGTGAGGCGTGGTGACAAACAACTGGTACCAGAGGAACCATGTGAGACCTCTTTCCTACACCTTACTTGTGTCTGAAGGCAAGTCCAGTGACTCCTCTTCACTATGAGACCTATGATCTTACCTTAATTTGCATCCAAGCTGGCCCCCTTTGGTTTTGCTGTTTTTTGAATCTCTTCTCTCCATCCAGCACTAGAATTTATTAGTTCCACACCTCCCCCCACCATAATCACCCATCAGCCTGCTGTCCCAGGTTCCAGTTGGTGTTAGTGATTTTCACTCATTTTCAACCTACTTTTTTTTTTTGATACAAATGAACTATTTTCATTCTTTGGTTATATTTTTCCATTGCTCTCTGCTCTTTAGTCTGCTTTCATGTTATAAGGTCAGTTGTGCCAGTCCTAAGCATTGGGTCAGCACTTGCTTTCCATTCGTTAGCCAGTCACTGCAGGGACATGGTGAAGCATCTGACAGTTATGGTCAGTGGTCTCTAGTATAGATAAACATCTTCTGCAGTGACTGGTAAGACACCCACACAGGGCTAAATTGTGAATCATCATCTTCAGTTCACATCTTGTGACCCTTTTTCCCTGTCTTTGCACTTCTGTGCTTGTCACTGAAATTGCAGCTGCCAGAGGTCTTCATCAAGTCAAGTTCTTCCATTCTTCTTGACCTGTCAGCTGCCCTTGGTGCCTTTGGCAGTGTCACAAAAGTACCTTTCTAATTGCTCTTTTAATGTAATCTGAATATTTTCCCCTCTGAGAGATTTCTTTTGTAGATTTTGTCTGTTGAATCTATTTATTTCTGTTATGCTTTCTCTCAGGATACCTTCATCCAAAATGAGAAATTCAGCTGATGTCTGGTTTTTTGTCTTATGTTTTTTTCTCGGTATCTGATATCACACCTGTCACATCCTGCTCCACATGAAAGGGCACGTGTATTTCCCTGATGTGTTGAAAACACATCCCCACATCTTTTCTCCCCATTTTATTTTCCTCTGACTTGTGTCAATAATTCAGGCACCATTTTTGAGCTGGAATTTTCCCTGCTCATGAATTTTAACTTGCTTTGTAGTGCAGAGTTTCCTGTCTGTGCATGCAGTGCAAATGCTCCTTTGGGCTAGGAACGTTCAGTTCTCTGGTTTGTCTTAGTTCTTCTACCCGTCCAGTAAGTTGCTGCCTGCAGCTCTTACCCTTTGCTCTGGACAGCAATCCTTATGTTCACTGGCAATTGCAACTGGCAGCATTGCTGGAGGTTGCTGTTTGATACACCGTGTTCCAAGAGAAATGTTGGGGTTACAACAGCGTAGTCTAAGTGGTAAGGGTAAGGGCAAATATGCTTATTCAAGAGTTGCAGCTTACTGGTTTCCCAAAGAACCTACCTAGTTAGGGAATGGTGATGTTGCTGTTACCTGTATTATTACTATTTTTTATTAACATTGTGAGATCTGAATTTTAACTAGGCAGTTACTAGAGCCTTTTGGAAGGTCTCTGGTACATGAGCATACACAAAAATGTACAGACTCTGTGTGTTTGCATGCAGATACATATTATCACTCTTGCATAATGTGTGTCATCCCTTTGTACTGACATGCAGACATTTGATCTGTGTTGATATTACCCCACAGTCTGCTAGCCCACAGGCAAGGGTGTTACAAAATCATTTGAGTGCCAAATGGGATTTAAACTGTTCTTTTATGTAAGAGGTACAATAACTGTGGAATGGACAACTATTGATGTCCATATTATTGTTTTATCTCTTAGTTATCACCAGTGATAAATAAAGCTGTAGCACTTAAAGCATTTGAAAGATGCTAATTGTCCACTATGTTGTTCCTGTACTGTCAGATTTTTTTTTCACTGTAAAAACTGCATGAACTGTCTGTGCTACAGATGTTAGTGGGAATAGCATGCTTGACTTTTAAAAATTAGGTTAAGACTTCATTTCTCTAAGTGTATCTAAATAGATGTGATTACATTAAATTGAAAATCTGAAAATTTTACTGTCAGTAAATATCTCTTGGCTTGTCCTACAACATTGTAAGGGTTACTTCAACATCTCCCTCTCACTGCTGTCACTTACAGTGCAAAAAAATCAATCTCAGTCATGCCGTGGATTGCGAGTGCTCTGTACTGATTGAAATTTTGGATGTTGTTTGTCAGAGATCAGCAGAAATCCCTTTAGACCGAGAGAGCTGTAGCTGAAGGATCCTGCTTTTCCTGAGCAGTTCTCTCTCTCAGACTAAGCTGTTAAAATAATCCTATTTTTATTTTAAAAAACTATTGGGTACTGACCAGAAGTGGTTTTAAAGAATATAATTCCAAGATAATACCCTGCATGAGTCATTAATCGTGAGTCATGATCAGCAGGCAGTGGTGTCCAATTTGTTTTCTAATCCCGCACTTGCTGATGCTCTTTATTACCATAGTGATAATATTAAAGAGCTGTTAATGCATATAACCACGCAGTTGAAAATGACAGACTCCTTTTTTCGTTGGCATAAAATTTCCATATTTTAAGTCTGTTTTGCTCTGTATGTTTTTTGACATGAGAAATCTAGTGTATAAAAGTCGTCAAAAAAGTGTAAGTTGGCAAGGAGTTACGTTAACGGAACAGCCTTTATTTTCCCCATTCTTTGCTTTCAAGCCAATCACTGCAGCTTCATAGAAAATTCAAGCTAGTCTGTTTCCTTATGAGGACTGGGCACACTTTGTATCTGGAGCTGATTGTTCAAATTGCACTCTGCAATGAAAGCCTGTACTATCCCTGTTCTCTCCTGAGCAAAAACTCGTAACTGGACGGAAAGTTTTATTGCGTCAGTGTGCGCTGAGGAATGACTACTGAGATTGTAGAGAAAATGGAAGGCTGTTTCTCTTCTGAGAGCCTGAATATAAAAAGAATCAATTAGTTGAGAAATGAGCTTTGGAAACTAATTTTCACTCTTTAAATAAAACTTTACCAAGAGAAGTGATTTTAAAACCTCTGTGGCTGAAGTGTTGCAGGCTTTATTAGAACAGGCATAGAGTGTTTGAGTGCAGCCGCATTTAGGGAATGTTACTTAGGAAGTAATGAATCTTGCATTCAATTAGACTTTAACTTGATTACATTTTAATTAGTTTTATTATTTTTCACTTTAGAAAAGTAGATCATGACAGGTAAAAACCTAGTGTCTCAACGGATGTTTAAAAATCAACTGTTTACCTACTCTAGTGTAGATGACCTTACAGTGCATAGAGTCATGTAGGCCTTGTTGAGCTTGTGAGATAGTGCTGTTTTGGAAGGTGCAGCATGGCAGTGCAAGTATAAATCTGCTGGCATAAATAGCTCTTCTAAATTGCCTGGTATGATGCATAATTCTTCACATCCCATAATGTGGTTATTCTCCAAACTCCTCCACCATTTCAATGGGGACTATACCTGCATCAACAGAAGCATTTTCCACTTCAGTGTAGGATGGTACAGCTAGTGATAAGTGTTCACCTGACAAGACTGTTCAGTTTTTTTCATTATAAACTAGTTGTTGTTTTAGTGTGCATTTGCTTGTTCATGTCTATATATAAAATGTTTGTAAAAAATTTGAGTCTGTAAATTGTAAGATGCCCTGAACAGGGCATAAAAGATAACTATCACCAAATTCTGTCTCAGTCAATATGTTTGTGTTCTGGGTTCACTTTAGAAAAACTTTCCAAGAACTTCTTGCCAATTTTGAAAGAATCTTGTTTCTGCCAAATATGGTTAAGAAACAAAAGATGGTCTTCTCCCAGTTCTTGAAAAAATTAGCATCTACCATGTCTTCTGAATAGCTGTATCCATTAAAAGGGGGCTTGGGGCAAAGGTAGGACTACTCTAACAAATTGCAAGACTTAAATATAACAAACCTTTTTCATGTCCTGTGGGGGTTCTTTTGATTCTGACTCTGAGTACCTTCTAATAGGACTTAAGTTCCAGATAAGCTGTCTCTAGTTCAGGCTTTACCCCATTTCTTTCAAATCACTTGTAAACCACTTTCTCTGGTAGACTCTTTTCCAAAGTAAATAAAATAAGGCACAAGTGCAGATCAAGAATAATACTTGATAATTAATTTCCCCATACTTTCTGATATGCAGTCATACACTGTAGAGTGGAAATACCAGAAGAATAAGCCATGGGTATATTGGTACATAGAAATAGTTTAGCAGTATTATGTACCTGTATAAAAGACAAGTGCAATGCCCAGTATATAATACTGTTGTACAGTTTTCATCCTGTCGAGTACTGCACAGGTTCTGGTGCTCTGTGCCCAAGTGAGATCAACTTAAAGTGATACTGTAATGACTGGGAAAAGCACATGGGTACCAGAGGCTAGGCAGACTAACTGGTTTTGAGATGGAGTGTGATAACTATGTTAATGGAATTAGGTGATGGGAACAAACTTCAATATAGGAATGGTCTTCAGTTCTTAATTTTTATGTTCCTCAAGTACCTCAGAAAGGTCTTGCTTTAATAGTTGCTTACAGAAAAGTAGGAGATCCAGATCCTGAAAACTAGGGGATTTGATAGGATTTTTCCTCCATCATAGATGTGATATTTGGGGTTTTGGTATTTTTTCAGGGGGAAGGATGACGAAGGGTAAACTGGTCTAATGGAATACACAAGAGTCTTACTATAGTTCTTGAATCTCTTTCATGTTCTGCACACAAATACTTCTGCATAATTTTTACAAGAAAATATTTTAAAGGTGCTAATTTCTGGCTTAGCTACTAAAATCAATCCATAAAACTTGTGTTAACTTTGTGGGAGTAGATTCAGACTAAGAATTTCGCAAATACAGCCTGCAGTGATTTCTGTATACTTTCATGTTTGCATCACCTTTATATTAGTTTCTGCTGTCCTGCTTCCATCTTTGTCAGAGGAGTGAATTTCAAGGGAAATTTTCTGATCCACCCCCCATTTATTTCAAGAAATGGCTATTCCTCTGTGGAAGAACTTATTTCAGACTGCAAAGGAAAGGATACTACAACAGAGAATGTTATCACTGTATAACGGTGCTCATGGCTACAAGGAAGAATTGATAAAGAAGAAACTTCAACAGTTTGCTGGTGGATCCATCAATCTTTCCAAAGAAGAAAATGGCATTGGAATACTGACTGTGAACAACCCGAAGCTAATGAATGCCTTTACAGGTACTAATTAGTTGATGGGATCACTGGTTGTTTTTGGGTTTTCTGTTGTTCAGTTACCCACTTTAGCATTTTGCCTAAAGAAAAAAAAAGGCTATGCCTTACCATTCCCTAGTTAAAAGAAGAAATGTTTAACTTTTATTCAGATATGCAGCAAATACTCACTGTTCTGCATAGCAGCTTTGCCATAAATGTCATCAGAATATATGAAATTCTCAGGGTCTGTCTTGGAGTATATCCCTCTCCCCCTTTTTTTAAATGTCTGCCCAATTCTGCTACTGTGTTTTTGCTCTCATTTTGTTGTCACTGCTCTGGAAACACAGAGGGCATTTTTATGGGGGTGAGAAGACAACATCTTTGTTTTGTAGGTGGTGTAGAAGGAATGAATTTACTTTTTTGTTCTTTACCTAAAGCCTTTCCTGTAACTTAAACTTCTGTAGTTTGGTCTTTTCCAGTTACCCAAACTGGCTTCTATTTCTTCTGAATTTGCCTTATGCCTTAAATATCAATGACTGGTTAATTAAAGATCAGAAGAGCTGGGTGTTCTCAGCTGTTGCAGATCAGTGATCTTTTTAATATGCTTTTACACTGGACAATACTTAGCTATCAAAACCAAGTGGCCTATTTTATTAATCTTGTGTTATGAGAAGTTTTTAATCTCCAATATGGGAATATTTGCTGCCTCTCCTTAACTGTCTAGAATATTCCAATTTATGTGGTTCTCTTCAGACATGAGTGGCACAGGTTCAGGGTCTGAATCTGCCTGAGCTGGAGCTGTGCATAAGCCTTTAGTGTAAGAATGTATTTACATCTTAATATTTTGAAATGGATACATTTGTGTCCTCTTATTGCTTTCTTTTTTTCCTGTTCTGTTTTCCTGCCCAATTCTCACTGTTCCTTTGCTGTGAGCAAGTATGTTTGCAATGCACTAGCAAAGTGTAGAGTTGTTTACATGAAGAAAGTCAATCTACTCCTTCCTCTAATGACTGTTAGCAGAAAGGAATAGAACAGAACAATAGAACTGGTGTTAAAGCACCTAGTTGTGTCTGCATTTTTTTTGCTTTCTTTTAAAAGTTCACATGTAAAATCATTACCTAACTTGAGAAGTTGTAGCTAAAAGATGTTAGCACAGGGATTGTCCTTCTGAATGCCTGCATACAGCATCCGTGCTGTTACATAGTCATATTGTTGTTTCCTCTTTTTCTACAGGTTGAGTGTTATTTTTGACTCAGAACTGTGCAATGTACAGCTTGTAGACTGTGTGCTCTTAGCTTATTTGTTGTGGAAGTTAAAAGAGGCATGAGAAATGAGATACAAGAGCAAAAGGAGAAAGGAGAGAGAAAGCCCAGTCTGCTATGGAGATCAGTTGTAATAAAAGTCAAATCGCTTACACTAAACTTTCATAGAAACTTACAACTGTGTTCTCTGTTTTCTCTCCCAGGAGGGCTCAAAACTGCACTTCACTTGGTTGAAGTGCTGAGCAGTTGCCGCTGCCATTTAGGCAACTAGCAGCTGTGCTTTGCCTGTACAATGTGCTATATAATGTTAGTGTACAGAAATCATACCACATGTCTTGAGTTGAGCACCCAAAATTAGCAGATATTTTACCTCTGGCTTAGTTAGTGGTCTGTAAAACAGTCTCTCCTTTTAGGACTGTGTGTGAATTAGATGCTCTAGTATCAAAGAGGAACTGCAAAACTGGTGAGGAAATTAATAGTTCTGTCTTTGTTGCAGACCCTAATTAGCATATAACAAATGAGCCATGGGATCAGGCAGTTGTGTTTTGCAGAAATGTGTAGAGCCCTGTAGAGAGAAGTACTCCATTTTGCTAGGTAATAGCCACAAAAATTTGTTCTAGAAAATTTTACTATGGCAGTTCGAGAGATACTGCTTCTTTCTACTGTACATCTTTTGTTGTTGCAGGAGGGAGAGTAGAAGCAGAATCTTGCTGGCCCCTTGGCCACTGTGGTGAATGGTGTGGCATTCTAATTTATACTGCTTTTCATTTCATTTTAACATTGCTGTCTGTAAATTGTAGTTGTTGAGGATCTAGCAATAACTTGATCCTTTTCCTTCTGTTGTGTATCAAATAATATCCTTCAAGGAGAAGGATGGGATACACATCCCCTAAATTGCCAGAGCCTGTAGATGCTCTCTGCCTCAAATAAATTCTGTTGATTCTGTGTCTCAGAGCTTCTGAATTAGTGGCAGATGTGAATTTATGTTGACTTATAAGCTTCCTTTAGAAAGCTGCAAAACATAATTAAACTGTTGAGAGAAATTCTATTTGCCAGGCATTTACTTTACACAGCAGCTTTTTATCTCAAAGGAATTATGTTTATTCTAAGCTTGAGCAACACATGGAACCAAAACCAGAACAAAATTGTTGGCAAATTGCTAATGGGTAATATGAAGGTTGTTATGCCTATTTTCTCTTTTTAATTGGAATCTGATAGCCACCTGTTTGAAATGTTCTCTTTGGAAAGAAATGCTAATAATGTCAGTTTAAGCCTGGTGGAAGCAATTTCAGCAGCCCAACCTCTCACTGAACTGAACTTGAACTTAATTTAAAAGAGAAGAATTTATTTTAAAGCATTTGTTCTTGGATTATTATTAAGATGCAAACAAATTATTTTTCCAAGTAGATTTAGTTCTGTGAAGAGCATGAACCTAGTTTATCAAATACTGAAGGACTAAGACTGGCAGAATGAGGATTTGCTTTAGTGTTGTGTCCTCATCATTATGTCAAACATCATGGACTTTGTCTGTTGGTAAAATAATAGTTCGGTGTTGTCAGGAATGGCAGGTATCCTCTCCCAGGAGGATGGGACAGCTCTGTCCAGTGTCTCCTGTCCTCTGCTATTGCATGTATTGGGCTCATTTAGTTCCTTCATATTTCAGTTAACTAGATTTTTGGCTTGGAATACTCTGTGGAAAGGCTTCAATACCTCACTGCTTTGCCTATTAAAAGAACCACAAACACTGGTTGTGCTGTATTTGACTCTAGCAAAACCTGGATGCCAGCCCAAATACCTTTCTAGTAAGAAGGCTTGGCAGATATGCAGAAGGGTTGATGCACACCTATTTGAACAGCAGCATTTGCAGAAGAGTTGCTGAGTGCACGATTAGGCTGGAAAAGCATTTCAAGTGAAGACCCACAAAAATCTCATCCAGGCCTAATTCTGCTCAATGTTTTCCTTCATGGCTTGGCCAGTGAAATAGGAGGTGAACTGCTGAAATTGTCAGATGACCCTAAATTGGGAGAGCTTGCAGAAGATTATTAGTTGGAGCAGAGGAGTAAAATTCAAAGTGATCTTGATTAGCTGCTATAAAGAATTCAAGATCAACAATGTGAAATTCAAGGAAACCAAGTGTAATATGCCACACACAAAAAGCATGCTCAAATTATAAATACAGACAGGAAAGCAACTGGCAGAACTGCTGGGATTTGTTAGAGGATCAGAGTTTGGACTTGACAGTGGGGAAAAAAACCCAACCCAGTGTCATTCTGGTATGTAATATGCAATGTCCACTTAATTATTGGCCTCCTCAGAAACACTGTCAAAATGTGCAATTTCTGTGGCTGACACCAAACCTAAGGAGGAAGTGTGTGACTGAGTGTCACTCTTGACCTTGTGCTGGGAAGCTTACTTCATAAGGAAATGCAAGAAAAACAAACAGGAAGGGAAAAAAATAAATCCCAGGATTAGGTGCTAACAGGCAAATTCAGAACAGGATGAGTCCTGTGCATGCAGGCATAGAGTTTAAAAAGCAACACTTGGCAGAAGAGAGCCCTTGAGAGTCTTAATCTGAAACACTTTTCTATCTGAAGAAGGTAAGGCCTGTCCATTCAAATTCTTGTCAAAAGAGGGTAAAGCTGAGAGTGTCATCAGCCTCTATGTAGCTGCTTTCTGAAATTAGTTTCTGTAAATGTTTCCTCTTAAGAATATAACTGGACAGAGTCATAGGCATTCAGAGAGGAAGAGCTTGAAGTTAATGCAGGGTAAGCTCCGCTGGTGCAGAAGGTGCTGCAGTCTAGGACGAGCTCTGGAAACAGGAGTTTGTAGAGTTCCATGTCAGGAAGGAGACTTAGGCAAATATATGACAATGTGATGTTTAAGCTGGAAATAAAAAGCTAGTCCTGTACAGTCCATATATTTGAAGCCTATGATATACTTTGCAATAGAGATCTTTCTAGAAGGTTCCAGGGGAGGGAATAAAAGATATTTTAGAAATATTTTTCTTTTTTTAAAATATAAAAGACACTATGCTCCTATTTCCAAATATAACTGTTTTCTTTTGAATGGATACTTCTAAATGTCTCACTTCCAACATAGTTTGCTCTTTAGCTTTTTTTAAGGAATCTTTGTTAATATTGACTGGGTTTTGATGTTTTTGGGGTTTTTTATAAGTTTGGTTTGGTTTGGTTTTTTGGGTTTATGAGTGTTAAACAAATATCCTTCATGCAGAATGTACTTCAGAGTTTTGGGAAGTACAACCTTGAATAAAAAAATTTATGTCAGTGCTTGTGTGCAAGATTTAAGGTGATACTTTCCCTTGTGGTTTTAAGTCCATCACTTAGTAACTCTAACTTGGTTTTGGTGGTGAAAAATGTAACACAAGACGAGATAGTGATAATAGTTTCCTGTTAAAAAATTCACTTCTTCTCTCTTGTGACAGGTACTATGATGGTAGAACTCCAGGAGAGGATAACTGAACTGGAAAACTGGAAGGATGGCAAAGGCCTTATCATCTATGGTGCAGGAAACACCTTTTGCTCAGGATCTGATTTGAATGTTGTCAAAGAAATATCCAACTCCCAGGCAAGTATCAATACACATTAAGGTTTTGGAGAAAAATGATCTCTCAGATTCTTTTTAGACAGAAGTGTTGCACTACACTTCTGCTGCAATTTTACATGCAAGTCACATAATGGGGCTTTTAATGGTTGAAAAAATGCTGGCAGCTCCCTTAAGCTGGGACTTAAGTATTATTGTGATTGATTCATAACTCTGAATTCCTACATTACAAGTTCTTTTTAGCCTTTTCTTTAAAAACTGTCATTTCAGTTTCTCAGAGTAGTATATGGTGATTTTACACATCAGATAAGCTGTGATTCTGTACTTTGACCTTTAGAAGCAGATAAAAGTAGTAATTTCTCGCATACTGTAAAGAAAAAAACAAATTTAAGTAGCATGGCTGCTATTACAGAAGGGTTTCTGTTTCATCAAAACTGTGCATGGACCTGCATAAAATGGAAGGACAAGTGCAATTCTTGTGCTGTACTTCAGCCAGGTGAGTCTTGTGTGTAATTATGAGGTTGAAGAGGTTAGGGTTTGGTGACAAGTTTTCACTCATGCCACCCATTTTGACAACTTTCACCTGTGCTGCAGTTCTTCTTATGGATTAATACGTGGCACTTGGCAATGTGTGAGATAGGACTTTGTCAGCTGCAGGGGAAGGGGATCTTCCCCTGTGCTGATCTTATGGCCTGGTTTGCAGTTGTCGTATCTGGTTCTTATTTGTTGCCCCTTCAAGTTTTAGGATTTAACCACACAAATGAAACATTTAATTGACATTCCAGTATGAACACCAACACAAAAACTGGTTAATCTGGTACTTACCTTTAGTGATGATTTTTTTTCTGTTGATGAAACTGAATGTCATAAACCCCACAATGTCTTAAATTTTATTTCTGGCCTGGTAAAATGGATAGGACAGTCCAGTTTTCAGAGGGTAGAGAGCACTTAGTTTCCTTGTGGAGCACCATGAGAGTCGTGCTCTTGTTAATATGGAGATATGCTACTTTATAGATATAAATGTTTTGAGGGTAGTTTACATTTGGATACTTTATAAGCACTGGTCATTAAAAAAATAGATGTATATGTGATTTATTTTTTTTAATTGCTTTTTTTTTCCAATCTGCAATTTTCAGCTTATTTTAGCATTGTAGCAACAGAAAAGGAGCTGAAACCAAGCATGGCCAGTTCTCTTCTTATCTGCAGTCAAGGCTTTCCTTCAGAGTTCTACATTCAGTACTTCACAGTGATTCTGCTTCCATACATTTAGTATTCTCTCTGTATGTTTATATAAATTACTTGGAGCCACTGCAGTGGCAGAAAGGGCTCTTAAGGATTAGGTTCCATAACAGATATACTGGGCAGAATGAAATGCATAGGTATGAATTATAACTCTGTTGAAAATTCTCTGCACAGAATCTAGATCTCATGCTAGTAGTGAAATAAAATCTAAAAGTCACTAGAAGTGCTCCAAGAGTAGTTAAACTTAGCTGATTTCTATTTCCTTTGGAGAGTTCAAACTATTTATCTTTTGCTGAGAGTTTCTTTATAATAGCCAGCTCCTTAACCATCTGTTTGGTGGGATTTAACAGTCTTTTTTAAATAAAGCTTTAATATGGAATAGCATTTGCTGTTCTTTAGCCTTGCAGAACTCTCCTCTAACTTGCTGCAGATGAAAGAGTTTTGTCTGGTTTCAGGTTAATTTTTCTGTCCACAGGCATCTCTAAGGCAATAAAGAGAAGTGAATAGCTTCATGCCTGAACAGGTGTGTTTTTCCTTTATTTTTAGTTTTTTTTGCAAGGCTGCTTTAGCCTATAGCTCTTAGTAATTGCAGAAGACACTTTTCTTTTATTGAACTGATTGGTTGGGGGAAGATTGCATCTTTCATAATTTTCAATACAGTTTGCTTTTTCGTGTGGCGCAGAATAGGCAGAGTAATGGCCAAGAATGCTGAAGGATTTTTGTGCCCCCTAGCGGCTGCCTCTTCGTCCTCCTCTTCCACTTCATTGTTCTCTTCCTCTTTGTCCACCTCCCCTGTTCAGCTGTTCCTAACTCTGAAACAAACCCACGTCCTCTGCCTGTTCTTCTCGGTGAGTGCTAACATTATGTGACCAGTTCACAGAAGGCAAATGAATAGTGCAATTTAAAGTAAAAATATATTTTTTCTTTGTAAGCCTGGTTCCCAAGAGCAAGAACCTCATTCTGGAGTGAG
>NW_008693316.1:27153-39090 GCF_000695815.1 Acanthisitta chloris | reverse complement strand
AGGAATGGATCTTGAAAAAGCTGCTGAGAGGAAGAAGGCATGAAGGAGAATTTCACTTTCCTTGGTCTCTGTCTAGAAGCCTAGGACAGAGGTTCCCAAGCAGTGAGCCAGGGAGGGAGGGCTTAGGAGCAGCTGGAGATGGTCTAGACATATTGTTGTATCTGTAGTGGAAATGGGCTCTGAGCTCTTGCAGCAAAACGAGCGAGTGGTGCAGTTTTTTACCTTAAGAGGGTGATTTTCTTCTTCCCTGCCTCCCCAAGCCCCACTGCAAGCTGTTTATCCTTTTCTTCCATATGCAGTGCATTCTGTATTTTACTTCCCTTTGTGCTTGTTAGAGTTCTTCTTTCTTCAAGGACAGTATTAGAGCTGAAAATATAATTATTCCACTAGACTGCAGCGAACACCTCTTAGAGTGTTTTATCTTAATATAGCCTAATTTTCCTTATCAGGAAGGTTTGAAGGGTTTATTGGCCAGCACTCATGCAATTGTGATTTTTTTTTCAGTGTCTTCTGTGCCTGCATTTTTTCCATAGGACGCACAGTAATCTCTCTAGCACCTGAGTGCTATGAAGTCCTTTCTTTTTGTCTGCTCAGTCATAGCTGTGTTTATCAAGCTGGTCTATTCTGGCATTAATCTTTAACTACCATTTTGGATTTTGGCATGAATTGAGAGGGCCAGTTTGAATGCAAGAACTCTGCTGTGATGAAGTGAAAAATTATGTTCTCTGAAGTGCTTTTTTTGCAGCTTTATCCTGACAGTTACAGTGTGGGAACTGTGCAAGTCTGTGTCTGAGAACTGCTACCTTGTGTATTTGGGTGGATTTTGGTCTTAGCTATTAAGAGAGCTAATCATGAAGGATTCGATAGTTCTTTAATTTGGAATGAAAATATTGCTATATTAATTTGTTAATAACACTCCAATATTAATTTGGAATGAAAATATTTGGTGTAGGAGATGGCTACAGTGATAAGTAAAAGCCTCTTTGTAAATCAACATGTGCTGAAATTTTCAAGGAGGCCTTTAGTGTATTAAAACTGAATTCACTGATTCTGCAGTGATTGTCATGGCAGCTTATATCTGCCAGAGATCTGTGCCTGAACACCATAATTCCAGTTGCTGTTGTGCAGAATATGTCTTGGGAATACATGACTAAATGGACAACAAATCACCTGAAGTTGACCCCCTATTATTTCAAGGTCCTATTCCAAAGATGTATTGGAGACTTACTGTGTATCATTTCTTTCCCTGAGGTGTGAGTCAGAAGCTTTTAATTCAGGCAGATTCTTTGACTTGCCAACCTCTGTAAAATTGCATTTTAGAAATTAGTAAATTCCAGTAAAGAGATGTTTGGTTTGTTCGGGGTTTTTTTCTTATTGTTTGGAAGACATACTGAAATTGTTACCTACTGCTTTGTTTATTTCTACAGTGTTCAAACATAATTATTGTTTTTTTAATCTGGGATACATAGTACATGTAGTTCACTTCAGTATTTATATGAACGTGGTGATACTGGTTGTTTAGCCCAGTTGTTTGTCAAGTTCCTGGTTAATACTAGATGTCTGAGAAAGAATATAATAACAAGGGAGGCAGATAGGCAATAATTTTACTTCAAAATATTCTCTGAGCCCCAGCAACTTGTGACTAAGACTTATAGAGCTAGAGGTGTTACCTGCTATGTAATAACCTTTTGTTGCTTTTTCTGTCACAAGTTTATCTAGTTGCTCTTGAATTCATGTAGAGGATGCAATGTCCTGCTGCCAAGTGTTCCACAGTTTAACTGCACAATGTAGGAAGAAATACTTGTTTTGAACATAGCAGCAACTGATTTTGTTTGGAGACCTTTAGTTCTTGTACTGGGTGAGAAGGGAACAATTGTACCTTTATTTACTATTGATTGAAAGGTGATGTAAAACATAAAGGATGAGAGAAATAAGAAGAACCTTCTTTCTAGTTTGTGTTTTTTCTTGGTTTTGTTTTGGTAGAGCTTTTTTTTTGTGGCTTGTTGTTTGGGTTTTTTTGGCTGAAATGCTTTTGGCCCAAGCAATAAAAAATTAAATTGGTAAATTGTATCTTGTCTCAAATTTTATGGATTTGGAACAGTATGCAATGGAAAAGTATGCAATGTACTATGGTCTTATACATACTTTAAAAACTCAGCTTTATGGATGTTTAACTGGGAGTGGGAAGAGGAAATTAAGAGGAAAAACTGTAAAATTTCACATCCTGGAAGTTCAGTATTGCATTTACTTTAATGGTGGCTTAATTATAACTGAAATTTATAGAAGTCGAATGAGTTCTGACTTTAATTTTTTAAACCTGATTTGTACTAGGTTTTCTATTTGTTCATAGTGGGATTGGGCAGGAATTTGGGCAAATTAACCAAAGAGGAAAAAAACCCACTAAAGTAAAGAATCCTTGCTCCTGTCTACTCCGTGTGTTTAATTGCTTCACATTAAGATCACTTAACATTTTTTAATTTCCTATTCGTTGTAGGATGGGATGAATATGTGCATGTTCATGCAAAGCACCTTAACCAGACTTATGAGGTAATATATTTTATTTACCCTTCTTTATGAAGTAATTATAAGTATTGGAATATATTTTGGCTAACTCTCTAACAAGATGTTTAAAGTTAAAGGCATAGTGTTGAGTATGTAATTATGAATCCCAGACCTTGTATTCACACATGTTAATCAGGTAGGTATTTTTGGATTTAAATTAGACCTTGACATTTTACAACTATTAGAATTTCCAGAGATTGGAACAGCAAAAAATCCTATAGGCTTGTATATGTAGAGCTAGGACATACCTAGAGTTAGGGAAATCTAGGCCTTCAAATTTTCTAAAACTAACTTCTTCAACTCATTAGCTCTGAAACTGACTTCTTCAACTCAATCGGTAGCTCTTAAATAACAAGCAAGGACAGCTTATGCAGCCTACACAGGTAGCATTTATTTAATATATTAATTCAATCTTCCCACTTCATAAGAGGAATGTATTCAGTTCTACCATCTGGTACTTTTGAAAAACACTTTTTCCTTTCCTTTAGATTTAGCTTCACTTAAGAAGTCACATTTCTATTAAATCCATGTGTGGTAGAGTCTGTCTTTTTTCAGCTCAGAGCTCTTTGAAGATAAATACCCTTTGTTTTCAAATATTCTTTGTTTTCAAATAATCTATATGAGAAACTATTATGAATTAACATTTTTTTGTAAAATTGCTTGGGAGATTGGAGGCTTATAGTAGTAGCACTGTAAGGAATCCTCAGGATTGCAATCCATTTGTATAAATTGGTCTCTGTATAATCAAAATTGATGAGGCAAAGCAAAGAGAAGGAAAATGCTTGAAGATTAAGCCCCTACCTCAGGTGTGTTGACTTTAGAGTATGCTGAAGCAATGGTTTGTGGAGAGCAGTGAACTGCTGTCTGAGGACATCTGTTGTAGATGGGATCAGTCTCCCTTAGAGGGAGCTGATTCTGACTGTGACCCTGAAAGTGGTGCCTCAGATGGATCACAGTGTGGATGTAGGGTTCTTGGACCCATGTCTCCTGGCTCCTAATAAACCACAGGATAAATGAGATTGCATCCTTTCAGTGGGTTCACTTGTGTCATGTATTGTATCAAGTGTGTTGCAGCTGGTAAGTGAACTTGGGCCATAAGAAGTTGTTGGTGCTTCAGTTAAAGTAGAACTAAAACCAAACATGGTCATGATTGGGAAGTTGATTTCTGAATATGGTTTGAAAACTGCTCAATGTGCTAAATGTCTTTGTAGTAAAAGATGAAACAGCTGTATCAGTGTGCAGATTCTGTGACTAACCAATTTCTTAGGGAACTTGGCTTATCCTAAGTCACTGTTCGTTAGTATTCACTTCACAATGGCAGTGGGGAAACATACTCTTCCTTCTTTCTGTCCTTTGAATTACCTTGAGCATGATTAAATACCTTGAGCATGATTAAGTACAACACCAACAAAGGTAACAGATTGCTGCTTTCCTCAAATGCTTTTGTTCTCAAAAAAAAAAAGAAAAAAGGTTTTGTTGATGGCTGAGATAGTAGCACAGTTTGAAGAAGCTGCTGAAGCTGCCATGGTAAATCTCATTATTTTTAGATAACCCACCCCTTCAGTTCTTTGTGTCCCTTTCTACTGCTTTCTGTAGTGCACTGGCTTAGAGTAGAATCTTGTGTTGCTGTCTTGACACTCCTCCTTGCACATGGTCTTTTTAGGTATAATCTATAGCAGGTATTTCTCATAAAATGATGCATGATCTCATTTAGTTTGATTGCACTTGATATATCTATCTTGCTGTTTCATTTTGGGATTCCATATCAATTATGCAGTAGTAATTTTGACATAAGTGGAATTGGTATTGTGCTACCCACAAAGATCTAGTTATTTGAATGAATTGGAAGAGTACATTTTTCTGAACTTTTACTATGAAGATGGTTTGGTAGAATTGTTTTGTAATTTCTAAAAGACTAAAAGTATGATTTTTGCTTACAAAACTCTCTTGTGTAGATTGCCTTTGATCAGTGTTGCACTAGTCCAAGGAAAAGCTTTTGGAGGAGGAGCAGAACTTACCACAGCGTGTGATTTCAGGTAAGACTAACAATTTGAGTAATGTTATGTTGGATCAGCAATTTAATGACTGTACATGTGAAATGGGGGAAGCTTGAGGTACCATTTTTACCAGGAGTAATGTCCCTGGGTTCCAAGGCATTTAGAACCAGACTTAGTCAGCAGACTTCATAGGAAAAAGGGGTTTGATTTCCTGATTGTATAGAGGAAAGATGATTTACTGCCAGGTTACACACTTTGAATCGCCGTGTAAAACAAGAGCAGTAAGGAACTATAGCAACCGACTGTGTTATACACCAAGTGGGTCCAACTCACCCCTGAATGAGAGGTCGGAGGACTGCAAAACTGTGTATCCCCCTGTGTCTCTTTGTGTGGATATCACAAGTAAAAATAAATAAATGTGTTCATTAGTCTGGTATTTCATGTTCTGGGTTTATTATTTGTAACATAACTTTGTGTTGAAACAAGAGTTTGAGGTGCAGGAGAAAGCAAATGAGATTCCGTCCCTGTTTTTTTCCATGCAGGTGCAGGGATTTGCTGGCATGAAACAACTAGTGAAAAACAAAGGGCTTTAATTAAAGAGACTGAATGCAGAATGGGAATGGGAAGAAACTAAAATAATAAAATGTCACTTTATATAAACCATTGCTAATGTGCAAACAGCCTTACAGATGTAACAGGATAAGCGCTGTGGGCAGCCTCTCTGAAAGTGAGGAGCTGGTGAAGTTCTTACCTAAGAGAAGGAAATGTGCTCTTAAAGAGGGCCTCAGTGTCTGAATGGGAAAGGTATTGTCCAGAGCAAGCTGAAAGCAGGTACATTCTAAAGGAATACTAAGGAAAGTAAACTAGAATATTACAGCGCCGTTCCTGCTATCAGGGACAGGCTTTGGTTAGAGGAGATGGTATCTGCATTGTCTGAGCCACTTGGAAGCAATCTTCCTTTGCTTTGAAAGTAGATGTGGCTGGGACTTTCTTCATATCTGCTCAGCACGTGGTGAGCTGAAAGCTCAGTTCTGAGTACAGGCTGCATTACAAATGCTGAGGAAACACGGGGAGAGGCTCCGTGCTAGGCAGCTGCAGTGCTGACAGGGGAATGCACCTGGGAGACTCAGTAGACCTCTCTGTATTTGTGAGTCCGTTGACAGAAAGTGTATCATGTTATCCCTAAATAGGAGTTTAGGGAATATGAACATAATGAAATGGAAATCTTTTGGCTCTCTGAAATATGTAGTCTCTACTTACGTTCCAGTTATGCTGTTTTGACATACTGTGTAATTATAGGCATTGTCAAGTAGCTCTTATTTGCATGAATTGAGCAGCTGCAATTCCTCTCATGTACTGCCATAATTTTCATAATAACTACAGCTGTTGATCCATCTTCCATTACTTTCTAACACACCCATCCAGTGCAACTAAATAGCAGCAATTCAGGAGCAGCAAATGAGACTTAATTAATAACAACAACAAGATAGAGAAACATACTCTGTGCTGTTATTTCTCCTGAATTTGAGAATTTTAATACTGGGGGACAAAATTCCTGGGTTTTTGAGGACTATGAGTAGATGTTAGCAGAACAGGTATTCTGTCCTGAGTCACTGGATGCCAAAGAGATACTTGAGACAGAAATCAGAGGGGTTTGTTTTCTTCCTGGAATGAACTGTTTGGATATTTTATTTTTTAAGAACAAAATCAGTTTTTGGCTGCTTTTAATTCTAGATTTTCAAATACAGTTCTGTTTTTCACAGTTACTGTGTAAGCTACCAAACTGCTTGGTTTTGGCCTGAAATATTTTCTTGTTTTAACCTCTGCCAGTTTTTATTACATTAACTATACTGATATTGTCAAAGTGACTCACTTGAACCAAGATGACTTACCTTCTCTGAAATATGCTCTGGCAGCATGATGCACACCTCTGCTAAAGTACAGGTGTGGACAAATGCAATTTGCAAATAGCTGAGGTGTTTTAAGATATTACTGATACATTCTTCCAGAAGCAGTTCTTGTGGCTAACAGTCTCACTCTGTTATAAGCTGGCTCATTTCAAATTGGATTAGGGAGGGCTTGTGTGCACTTTGGCACATTTATTGCTGGCATAAGGGCAGTGATGAAAAGTGAAAGCATCTTAGGTTAGTCCACCTTTGTTCTGGAGGAAGAGGTCTTCTCAAAACCTCTTATCTTAGCTGCTTTGTGGATTGTTACAGTATGACTGTCTAGAAGAGAAGCATCCTCATAAAGATCGTAAACATGTTATTAGGGAAAAAAAATCAGATGAGTCCAGACAAGTGCAAGGTAATTTAAATCTGTTCAGATTTTTTCTGATATGAAAATTGGAAATATAAGGCTTCTGGCACATAATTATTTATCTCAATTATTTCTGCAAAACTGAGTAATGTAGAACTGCGCAGGTCTGAAACTTGTTTGGACAGCTGAGCTTTTTACTACTGTTTCAAGAAACATAGACTTTTTGTAAGTGTACCACAGTTGAGCCTGTGAATGTGACTCATGGGTTCTGCTCCCAAATGTTAATGTATTTTGTGGTTCTGCATGACACTGCAGCAATTCAGTGAGGTGCCCAAACACTTATGATACTGAATTCATGGTGCAGTTTTACAAATAATTGAAGTACCTGCACTGAGTTCTCTATATGCACAAACCTGAAGTGTGTCTTGTACTTACATAATGTGTGAAGGTAAGGGGAACTGATTTGGCATGGTTGGTTAAGGTATTTGGTCAGGAGTACAGGAATGGTGGTGAATTGTTGGGCAATAAGCTAACAGATATGGGGCAGAGACAGTTGGTATTGAATCCATTAGTGCAATTAGTAGATCACAAAAATCTCTGAGCACAGTAGTTGCAGTGTACTACCAACCAATGGCCAGAATAACTAACTGTGAATTTTGAGCAGTGTTGTCTTCTATTTCATGTTTGTGCCTTTGAGAAGTCTTTTTGGGGCAATGTCTGCATAGGTTCTTTAGACACATCTACAGCTTTGAAAATTTGTTTCTATGACTTCCATTGACCTTCTGGTCTGATGCTTCTGAAAAATACAGTCTCTTTCCCCTACCCCATTTTTCCTCTCTAATGCTACTGCAGTTAGAGTAGAGATGTGTCACTGCCATGTCAATCCAGTTTAAAAGGTGGGACCCTCAAGACTGAGGATGAGAGTGCAAAGATGGAAAGCTGCCCATTTCTCTTGCCATTGACCTCAAAATGGGCTCACAGGTAGAGACAGCAGTGTTCTCCTTTTCTTCTCTAGAAATAAATTATTGGACTATAATTTCTTCAGCTCTGGCTGATACTGCACAGTTAAATTGCAAAGGGCCAGTTTCATTAGTCTTGTTAAGTGCTGAGCTAATTATTAGCTTATGCTAATAACACTGTGTTTGTCAAATTGGCCTTCCTGCATTTTAGTTGTGCATTTTCTGTATTTTTGTGAAATACATAGGCATGCTTAGTGTTCCATTTTAAGGTATTCCATGAAACACTTAGTAAGAGATACAGTGAAATGAAGTGTTATTGAATAGCTTCTGTTGTGTGTGTTCTTATGATAACTGGTGTTTATTTACTTTTACAAGTATGTGTTTAGTGCATTAAATGTAATTTATAGGAAATGAAAGGAGCAGAAGATAATATAACTACTACATAGATGTAGGCCCGCTTGACCAACTTTTCAGCTGTTGCTCCTTTCAAAAAGGGGGAGTGGAGGAAGCTGTAAAGACTTAAGTATTCCACAGTAAACTTTTTCAAAAACAAGTTTCAGAACATCAAGTACTGCACACCAGCTTCTTTGGAAATATTTTGCTCTGTGCAAGGTTTTGGGCTTTCAGTTTTATCAGGAGGAGAATTTAGGTGCACAAGATGCTGCTGTTTGAAATAAAGGTGCCTCAGTACATAGTAGCACTTTTCACTGGGCTGAGCATGGTATGAATGTAATGGGATGAGGTTCAAATATTCATGAGTTCTTGCAAAGTCCAGGCTCACAAGGCACTTCTCATTCATGTGACTGTAGTATTGCATCAAGAGAAGAATCAGTAACCAAATTTGAGAGTGGGTTCTCTGTAGAATAAGGGGGCTAATGTGTATGTCTCAAACACTGATAGCGGTGGAGGCAACCAAGGATTGTTGGTAGTAACACACTGTAAGAAAGAACAGGATGTGGCTGGAGAAGAAGGCCATATGGAGGTAGGGCAGCACTATTTTGGAACAAACGCCCTTGTTCATGCTCTGGAGATAAGCACAACACAGTACAGCACAAGTGCAGGAATAAGGCCAAGACATGGGCATGGACTGTAGGATGGGATCGAGACCACCCAAGGCCCCCAAAGCCTTCCAACCCATTTCCAGAAAGGTCTAGAAGAACGGAGTGTGCGTGGTAACTAATTTGCATAGAAAGCAAGAAACTTATCTCTGGGACAGGGAAAACTGATCCTATAAAATGGTACCCCCACAAAACCCAGGCATGCATGTGCCCCAAGGACCCTGGACATCTCAGCTGGGTCAATGCTGGAGCCAGCGCTGGTGATCTCTATTCTTCCTTTCTTTCTCTCTCTCTTCCCCTCTTTAACTTTCATTTCACCTTACCCCTTTATTCAAAACCCACTGCAATGTGCTTATACTAGGAGGTCAGGGACTAACATACCAATTTCCACATCAAGTGTATAATTTACTAATAAAACTCTGTAAGCTTTTGTGGACCCTCTGACTTTTGTTTTCTTTTCAACCATGAGCATCTATATATGAGTGTGTGTGTGTATGTAAAATCTCCTGCAAATCAGTCTTACCCCTTTATTCAAAACCCACTGCAATGTGCTTATACTAGGAGGTCAGGGACTAACATACCAATTTCCACATCAAGTGTATAATTTACTAATAAAACTCTGTAAGCTTTTGTGGACCCTCTGACTTTTGTTTTCTTTTCAACCATGAGCATCTATATATGAGTGTGTGTGTGTATGTAAAATCTCCTGCAAATCAGTTGGCAATTTTAGAATTCCAATGCAGTCATGCATCACTTCACATTTTTAGAGCCCTGGGAGGTTTGTTAGTACAAGTTTCTGATGAATTTTCAGAGATGGATTAGGGTTTTAAAAGTCTCACGTTTCCTGCCTTAAAGAAGGCTGTTCTTATTTCTGACCTGGTACATTTGCCATCTGGTTAAGTAATCACAGCACTGCTAGAAATGGACTTGAGAGCTTGTATTATTTGGCTTGTATTTATGGACTGGTATTGTATATTCATTACCAGTTTTCATTTGGGCTTGAATTTTATGTGTTTAGTCTTCAGGCAGGGGATTTTTTTTTTACATAGTGTACAATTCAAATTTACCACTGTTTGTTTTTAGTGAAAATGTAAATTACAGCAACAAAGCATGAATTTGAGTCGATGTTTTCTTTCTGAAATTGACTTTTTGTAGGGATTTACTTCATTCCAAGTCGGGTTTTTTTACCTTTCAGAGGCCAAACCATCTTATCCTGGGTATATGAGGTTTTTGTTACCAACATGTGTCTACATTTTAGACCACTTGTACCATGCAGTCTTACATCTTTTCTGTTGAACAATCCTGTTTGCAGCTGATAAAATGTGCTGCATGATAATAATAAACAGATAGTCCAGACAAGGAAAATCTTGGATCAGACAGATTTTAGAGAATATAGATCTGGACCCATGCTGATTCTTGCTGTTACACTGAGCTATTGGTCCATTGTAGGGAGCATTCAAGATTCAGAGAAAATTAACCTAGGAAGAATACAAATGCACTGAAATTGTCCGTTGTGCTTGCATCTGTGAAGCGACTAATTCCCAGTTTAGATAAACTGCCTGCAGGTATTTGACTTTGACCCTCTATTGCTGATCTTCACTACTAAACATTTTTTAAAAAAATATATATAATCAGATAGCTCCACAATTTGGTTAATATGAAGTCTGAAAAGCAGTTACATATTCCAGTCTGATTTTGAGGTGAGGTTTTATTGAGTTGTGGCTTCATGAGGACAGACTGCCTGAACAGTTTACCTTGATGTGGGAGAAGGGTGTCCCTGCTGCGTATTTCCAGCTCACTGTGTGCCTCTGTTTTGCCAAGCACCTGTGAAGATGCCTGTATAAGTCACTAAATTACCTCACTAAAAAGCAACAGAAAGCCTGGGTATTTCCTGTTCTTACAGGGAGTTAAGTGGCTTGTAAAGGGATGCAGTATTGACTAGAGTCAGTGCAAAGGAGGTACTAGGCCTCTACGAGATGACAAAGAATAAGGGGATGAGAGTATAGTCTTCCTCTTTTGGCTCTAGGGAGCTGTTAGATAGCCTCAGTTTCCCCTGAAGCCACAGCTTTCAACTACCTAACTGCACTGGATCAGCTTCCAGAGAATGTCTTCCAGAGTCCCTGTTAGCTATCTCATTTTTCCATTCTGTCAGGTGCTATTGAAGGACTACCGAAAAAAACCCTCTCCTTGTCACTCCAAGTGGAAATGTAGTTAACACTGTGGATCTCTGAAGGCTAACTATCCACATCAGAGTTCATTGAAATGACCAGATGTTCCCCAAATGACTCAGTTTCCCTGGGTTTTTGCAAGTGTAAGCAGGCCTAATTTTCAGTGTTCCTCTTCAGCCCCTAGTGGTTTTTTTTGGTTTTTTTTTTTTGGTCTCTGATCCAAAGCAACCCAATGTCTTAGTGAAGATTTGGAGCCCTGCAGGCTGGACCTTTGTGTTCCTGTTCCTTCCAGACTTACGCAAAACCGTGCGAAGCACAACTGCAGACTGTTTGAACCCATAAACCTTGGTGTCTTCAGCTTTCTGCTTTTTCCTGGATTGTGTAGTTAGTAAGAAATTAATTGCTACTGCTGTAACTCAGCAGTCACAGTAAGAATAAATCAAATTATAAATTCTTATGTTAAATGGATTCCTCTTGTGCTTAAACTGTTGTATATATAAAGACTTCTGCTGTATCCATGGTGTGGTACTAGGTGCTATCCTCCAGTCCTGTTTTGTGTGCTGATGATTCATGCTCTTAAACAAAAAGCAAATATATGGACTGAGGAAAATCTAATAATTTCAATTAGCATAGATTTGTTTGTGTGTGAAGGAGAGAAAGATTATAAATAAAAAGATAGCAGGGGAAGTTATACTTTTAGTGATAACTGGTCACACTCTTTTGTGTATTTATGGAGGATCTGTTACAGTTTGCTGAAAATATGCCTGCTTCTTGTCCAGTCAGTCTGAACATAGCATCAGTTAGTGATCTGAAGCTGGCTTGAGATCCTCATCAGTATAACTAATATGCTGTATTAAAAAGTAAAGAGGAGAAGCAGAAAGCTACTGTTTTATTGTAGAATTTTAATGTTAAATTCTCTATCCCATTTATGCCT
>NW_008693316.1:26566-27137 GCF_000695815.1 Acanthisitta chloris | reverse complement strand
TTTCCCTCCCCCTCCAAAAAAATCTCTGAAATCACGTATCATTTCTGGAAAATATAATACTTGGGTCACAGCCACTGTGATAATTTAAAAAAGTCCACAACCTTCAGCATTTTTTGTTTGAGATTATTAACATGGTATCCTGACAAATGGCAACATTTCATTATAATTTAATCACCAGTTATTTCAACTGAGTGTATGATCTCTCTTTGCTTTAGTCAGAAATTGTTGTGTAGGGTGTGCAAATGCAGCATCAGTAGCACTGCACACAGAGACAGCTGAATTTCAGTGTGTCTCGTTACCCTGTGTCTTGTGAAGGGTTGTTAGTGTGATGTTATGATGTGTTTTAAATCCTGTAATGCTGTGAGTTGAAGAAATATGATATATCAAATCCATCATAAAGTATTAGAGCAGCTTGAACCTTGCATCTCTTAGGGCTGATGTCAGGAAATGCTCTTCCTTTCCAGGCAGTTGAGTTCAGCCGAGTGTGGTGATCTTCGCCTTGTTGACATTTTAGATGGCAAGCTCTGAGCCACAGTGTTGGGAAGTTCCCCCTCCCTTTTCTGTAGCAGTG
>NW_008693316.1:0-26549 GCF_000695815.1 Acanthisitta chloris | reverse complement strand
TAAGAGATTCTTTAATTTGGTCTGGGAGAATTTTGCTCTGTTTTCTTTGGTCTTGATAAGCATATATGATGAAAATAAAGATGTGGGAAACTGAAGTTATAAACACAGTCATACATGCTGCATGAGAGTGTGCACATAATTTAAAAATATTTTTTCTTTGAAAACAAGCTCCACTGTACTTCTTTTTTATTTCTAGATGAATACTGGCATCAGATTTGGTTAAAAATTTCAATTATCAAACATCTTTACCTCCAGGTGGTCTTTTATCATCAAAAAATTCAGTAAGATATCACTGGATCTTTTCTAATGGCATTTTTTGCTTTAGCCTAAAAGGCATATCTGTTGTTCAAAATATTTGCTTGAACAGAATCCAAATAGCTCTAGTTCCTTTTTTGGAACGAAAGGCTCATGTAACATTTCAGATTTCCAGCATGAGCAATGTTTTTGTGAGCATTATTTTGGCGTTCACTCACTTGCATATTGAGGCTTTGGCAGCCTGTAAAGAATAGCTAAAATCTGCTTCATGGGTAAGACCCAAGTGCTATGTCAAGATAAGAACTACTCTGAAGAGATTTGTATGGTAACAGAGGTTGCAGTGTACCTGGGACCCACTGACACCAGGATAATACAAGTAAAGTCATAGCTGGGAATTAGGAGAGTGTTAGTAAGACATTGGCCATTGGCAGGAGAGGAGAAATGCAGTGGTAGCCCATGGGTTGCTGTTGTACAGCTGTGGGGAGTAAGGAGGATCCAGGCACTACATCATGAACGACATGACTTCAGTCCTCTTTATGGCTCTGGGTGATTTGTGCCATTTTCAGGGCTTATACTACATGCTTCATGGGAAATATTGCTCCTTAGGAAAACTGTCTGCTTTATTCTCTTGGTTATATGTGTTCTTAACCTGTGGTCTGAGCCTTGTGTGTGTTCAAAAAGCCTCTGTAAAGCCACACTGCTCCTTCCCAGTGTGCGCAAGAAGGTTGTCAGACAGATCTGAGGCAGCATCCATGGATGCAGGACTCTGTGTAACTGGAAAAAGTCTATGTCTCTCTCACTTGGAAAAGGCCTTTTAATTTACTTTTTAAGCTGTTTTCTGGGACTACTCAGCTCACTTGAATGCTTAGGCACAAGTGGGGATGAGGGAATGGTGTGCAGCTCACACAGCTTTTATGTTGCATCACAGCTTGCAAAGGAGCCTCCTGATGCCTGTACACAGTGCTCAGTGATTCACATGGGGGTGGTGAAGGACTGCACCAAGCTCCCTGGCCAGCCCTCTCCCCATCCCCACAGCCCTCTGTGCAGTGCTGCCACCAGCACCCACAGCCCACCGTGGTGGGGGTGGCACTGTGGGCTGCAGGAACCCCCTGTGAGCATTGTATGTGGACCTAAAGAAGTATTATCATCATGGGAAATGGGGCAGATTTGCTTTGTGGTTTGGCCAAATAATTTTCTTTCCTGTCAGTTTATTGAAAAATGACTGGGGAGAGGAAGAAGAAAAAAAAGGCTCATCTTACATCTTTTAATACTGCTTGTGGAGTTTTAATCAGTCATGCTTTTTTGGGCCCTGGTTTCTTGCCCTGTGATCTGCCATCTAATTCAATTTTTTATTCCTGCTACAGAAAATGTCTGCAATTTCCAATATTCAGCTTCATTTATCCCTTTTAGAAGAAAAGTGGCTTTTTATGGCATGCTTTTCTCTCTCCAGCTTCTGTAAAGCCATGGGTGAGAAAGTGTCAAGCCTGAGGTAAAAAATTAGATTTTTAAACCCCTAATCCAGGTCTGCTGGGTGAGCCTCTATCTGTACTCAACTCCTGGGAGATTCTAGTCCAGAAAGACATTGGAAGTCTGTGTGGATGGCAGTCAGTATGACAGCAGACATCACCTGCAGGTGACTTTTGTGGAGCCCTACCTACCTTGTCTTGTTTGAGACTGCCCTATTCCCCTTGCAGGGTATTAGCACCAGCTTCTTTACCCATGTTTGTTTCTTTCTATAATTCTTCTCTCAGACTAACCCTCTTTCTGGTCCCATTCTAGCCCCCTCCTTTGAGCAGGAAAGTCCTTAAGAAATAAACCCTTTTTCATTTCTCTAGTTGTTCTTACACAGCCATGTCTGGACTGATTTTAGTCTGGGTCTTGCCAGGTCCCAGAGAGTGTGCTCTGCTGCTTTACCATGCTCCTTTGTGCTGCTGGTAGGCCTTTTCTTAATTTTCCGTGCAGACTTTGCTACTGTTAAGGTGCTCTTTTTTTTTGTTTGGCAGGGGTTGGGGAGGCATACAGTTTTCTGTATTTGCCTATTACAATTTAACTCCTGTTATCCAGGGGTTCTTTTTCTAGTAACAATATTATTTTTGTGTTTCTTCCCTGGAATGGTTTCCTTTGGAATTGGTAATCTTGTGGCCTCTTTGAGCTGATTCTGTTGCTTTTGAAGGCTCATTTTCCTTTGAATGTGCCAATGTTTGGGCAATAGATGGTGGAGTTATCCACGCCTTAAGCTCCTGTTTATTCTTGGAGACCATATTCCTCCTAAAATGGCTTCTGTCTCCTGAGCAGTTTCTGCTCTGATGTCCCTATGTTCCATCTCTGCCTCCAACTCTTCTCATTACTACATTTTCTATTTTTTAGATTCAAGACTCCACTTGTCAGAATTTTAACACCAACCAAATGTTTTGTGCCTTTAGATGCAACTTGACTTTGTCATTCTTTCTTTTGCATTTCATTTGACTCTGGGTGACATGAGAAAGCATGATAGACTCACGTTATAAATAGCTATTTTAAGGTCACCTTTGAAGAATGCATCTCTCATTGTTTATGTCCCTCTGCTCCTTTCTGGGAAGTGTCCTGGGGCTTCCCAGACAACTCAGGACATGAACTCTTGGTCAAGAAAATATACCTGTAATTAGGAGTCTATTTAATTTGATCTGATTTTGACACTGATCCTTAGGGTTCTATAAAATGCATTGGAAAATCTGACTGGAGGGCAGCAAAGGTAGATGTTAAAGGCAGCATGGGATGGGGAGACATGAGATATTTTTCTAGGCTACTTTATATAAAGTTTGATTCTTAGCTTTTGTTGTGTGGGGGGGGAAAATGGATGCACTGAGTGTTAGAAAATAATTCAGTAACTATAAATAAAAGCCCATATAATCTGTAATGCAGTTTGAAAAGAGCTGTGAGAAAAGAGAGCTCTCGTGTTGGTGAGATTTCTAAGGCTGGCATCAAGCCTACTCCTTTGACACTGAGTTTTAGAGCGTGCCTGGAACACTCTGTACTTGGGAGGATTGGTAGGATTTTTTTTTTTATTTTGGTCCTTGGGCATGGTTTTAATTTATTTAAATCTCAAGTAAAGAAGGGATATTTTGATTTGAATTGGTGGGGGTTTTGTAAATCACTGACAGGATTTGAGAGGGGTGACTTTCTGATGGATTTATTAAAATAGTAGCTGCACCTACTTCTTTCCATTGCACTCCTGTAGTAAAGGTTACAGATTAAAGCTGATAAACATGAAAGATCATTAATGTACACAGTCTTCTCTCATCCTATTGAAATTTGGGATTTCAGAGCAGCTTTGAGTAATTGTGTCTAAGACAAGCACAAGGCACAAGCACAATAGTTCCCCCAAACTATTTTTGAACCATTTTGTCTTTATTTTTATGTTCTTGAGTAGCTACCATTTAGTCATCTGTCAAGCGAGTATCAGTGACTAAAAGAATTTCAGAAAGAGCAAAGATTTGGGGGGAGTTTGCTTTTATGATGGCAGTCTGCACAGACTGTCACCACAAGCACATAGCACAAATCCTTAGTTTTATTGGTTTTCCTTTACTTTGGAAGTCTCACTTCGTGTTGTCACAGCTCTGAAGCACCAATTGCTGCAATATCTAATTGCCTTATTATTTCTCTGCATAGGGCAGAAACATGAGAAGCTTTCAGTGAGAGAGAAGATAGGGGAGAAGTGCAAGGGGAATTAATACCAACAAGCTGTGCTGGGAAAGCACATAAACAGTTGTGACTGGCCAATATTCACTGCATTGCTCCAGTTCAGAAATCTGCTAAATAGAATTAGCAATGAGTTATTGATTAAATGATTAATTTGGGCTTTTTGGTCCTATAAAGCCTATTCAATTAATCAGTTGGAGAGAAAAGTGAAATTATTACTAACTCTTCTTGGGATGAATCCACTTGTTACCATTTTCAGAGAACTATGGTGGGGTTTTTTGGTGATAGTGTAATAGGCTGAATTTCAGAAAAATCTTCAGCTGTTTTATCTAAATAATGCCTTTACAGACTGCGTATGTAATTATTTGATGGTATAGTGATAAAGAGACTGCTGAGACACTACACTGGATAGGCAGAGATGGATTAATTAGTCCCAGCTTGCTTTTTGGAGGAGGCTGTCTTATTCTTGAGGGTCTAATTCTAAAAGCATCTGTCACGAAAATTGGAGTAAGGACTGGAAACTGCTAATCAGAAACTTTGCTGACTGGCTAAATTATTTTAGTGTAATGCTGCATATTTCTTCTGCAGAATATTCTTTCCACAGTACCTTGCTGCTTCAAAATTCCTTTTTATTGCAAAAAAAGACAATGCAGTTGTTGTTTTAAGATGAGTTTCTGTAATAACCATGGAAGGCTTGTGTATTGGAATATTGAACAAGGCTTACACAAGATGAGTTGTCACTACCAGAACACAGTGTTGTCATGTAATTAACTATCGATATTTAGGTTTCCAGGTTAGGTCTCTGTGGGCATGAACTGCAGCCTTAACTTTAGTCAGTGCTCTTCATTTCAGGCTTTCTGTGGCTTTGTGAAAATGTCCAGGTCATATTCAGGTTATGTTTTCAGGCCTATACTCAGGAATGACTTCTGTGGTTAAAAAATTCTGGAGAAGGTGGGGATGAGTTTTGCAGCAAATTGCCAAGGAGCATTCATATATGTGGCCTCAATAATTTGTATCTTAATGCTAAGGAAGTTGTGTAGTTTCTTACATGTGCTTTAACATCTGCCTGTCTGTGGTGGGGAGAATAGGTTTTAGACATACTGAATGGGAAGGTACATGATATCTGGTGTATCTTTCTGACTCTAAGATTTGGAATGCAGATAATGGAGGTGCATAGAGCACTAGGTGCATGTTAAACCTTGAAGGTCTGCATGCCATGCTAAAGAAAACAGGCAGAAGGGATGAGCCTAGAGGATTCCAAACCTCATTATATGCTATGCGAACCATCCAAGATAGTGTGAAGTTTCAGCAGTCCTTGACTGCTTATGTGATGGTCCTTGCCCATGCTTCAGGCTAACAGCCTTTGCAGTACCAATCCATTGCTCCTTATTGTCTAGCTTTCAGGGTTGCCACTTTCCTGTGGCATGATCCCTTAACATCCCTGCCTGAGTCAAGGAACTGAAGCTACAGAATTGTCTGGCTGTGTTTGCAGCAAAGGTGACATCTCCCTCTTACAGAATTGCTTTCATATCCAACTAACCACTTCTACCTTATCTGAACAGTTGCTGCATTTCAGCCATCCACTTTAAAGCTGCTTTTTTTCTCTCTCTTTTTTTCCCTTACAAAGCTTAGTATGCTGCCTAGAAAATACTAGTCAATTTATGTGATGCTCTGAACCAACCTAAAATAAAGGACTTCTCTTTAATTAGAAATCAGAGTTTTTGTTGTACAGATAAAGGAACAGGTAGTATATTTCTTACTCTGATGCTACAGATTCAACAATCACAACTCTCCCTTGCTTTGTTTTAACTTTTTGTAACAGTTTTGTTGACTACAACGTCCCTCCTACTGCATGTGTTCAGCAGCACTTTGTGTGGAAAAGCAGCACTTTACTTTTGGTGGGTTTTGCATGCATCAGCAAGAGAAGGAAGATCAGATTACAGATACTACCTGTGTAACTCAATCTGCTGCCTGAGTTACAGCAGTTGCTGCAAGAACCAATACTGAGATCTCCTGTGTCCACTGGGATGCTGTGGAAGCATAAGGAAGAGGGAGTGAGACTATGAGGTGCAATTTGCTCATGAAGTGATGGGACAAGGATTGTATTTGTAGTGTTGAGAAGGTACAGTTGGAAAACAGGGAAGAAGTGGACTGGCTTTCTTGCTCACTTAAGGCCCAGCATGCATTTGAGAGCTGCTGCTGCTGCAATTGTCCTGGTAGCACTCACCAAGCAAAGTTAAAAGATCCTAAACTGGTTACACACAGGTTTTTGTCCATTTGCCAGCAAGACCATCAGATTTTCATTTCCACCTGGCAAAGTAAGTTCCATTTGCATGATAAACACCATCTGCAGATAATGTTATACCTGAGTTCTTAACGAATTCTTGAACTTGCACTCCCCAGCAGTGTGTATTTAAAAAAGCTGTTTTGGCCATGTGTCAGCCTGGCACTGCTGCTACTTAATTTATCAAGATTTAATTAAGCTGATGACATACTGATGAATGTATTGAAAGACATACATGTTGAGGAAAGTGTATGGCAGCATTGTACATCAAATTTATTTTTCTATTCTTTGCTGGTTTGACACTTGATAACCTTCTTTCTGTTACCATTCTTGTGGTGGGGTTCTTTTTTCTTTCCCTGTGCCTAAAATAGTTGCATGTGTGGTTTGGATGGTTGGTTGAAAGCCTTTGATATCAGCACTGTATTCTTGCTGTCTTTGCTGAGTAATGACAGCCAAAATACATGTGTGGCTGACCACAGCCATTACTTTTCATGTGTCTGGATCTGCATCTATGTTTTGCAAAATATCTAGTTCTATTTGAAGATTTCTTATTATTACTATGACTGTTGCTCCACAGCATGGTGAAATCATGGATGTCTTTTATTGTATCCCAAGGCCTTTGACTCTTCTTTTTGGAGAGTCTCCACTTTGTGTTGGTCCAGTCACCTGTAGATAGATGTTACCAAAATTTATAGAAAAAGGTAGCAGATATGGTGAGGGAACTTAATTTAACCCAAGAAGTTAAGCTTTGTTTATTATTTATGTTGATTAGTGGTTTGAGAGCAGGAGGCCAAAGTATTTGTGGGGGAGATAAAAGTCATCTCCTGCAGTTCTGGCTGGCTTCTCTTGGTATAACTATGGCTGAGAACCAGGTGCTGCAGCTCTGTGTGATTCTGGCTGCCTTCCCCCATGGTGTGCCAGTCTCATGCCAGCTACAGGGACCGGATCGGAATTCAGGAGCTGTGTCCTTATGTGACACTTGGAGTCAAACAGGGATGGTAACAAAATCCAGGTTGCTGACAACACGTTTAGTGTTTTAGGAATCCTTTTTTCTATCATGGGTTTCAACAGCATAGTTGTAGGAGCTTTTAAAATGTGTGAAATGGAGGGTGGTATTTGTCCCTCCCTAGTAAACTTGGCTAGTGCCTTTGCCTTGTCAGAATGCTCTATATATGAGTCAAAGTCCAGGAAATGATGGGGCAAGGGCCAGCACAGATCTTAATGTAATCTTAATTGTACCCAGGAATTATGATTATACCCATTGGAAAAGTTCGGTAACATGAGGATTTATAAAAAGCAGAAAAATTGAGAAAATGCATTTTTGTTTGCATTTTCAGCCTTTATTGTGTATGCTCTGGCTTCAGGTAGGTGGGAAATAGCAAAGAAAAGCATAGCTGTTAGCTCACAGCAAGGGCCACCTTTGGGGAAAGAACTGTATCTTTTTAAGGGTGGGATTTGCTAGGCTGCATTGTTAATGACAGGCAAGGTTTTCTTCTCACGTGTGTTGCCAGTGATGTGATGAGATGCGATGTGACAGTTGGTAGTTTGTGGGCACAATGAGATGTCACAGAATGAAGGAATCCTCAGATCAAAGGGGGAGGATTTGTAACATTTAGTGCAGCTGAGAACATTTTAAAATGTACAGCAGGAACATTTGCTGTAGCTCGTTTGCTTTAGATGACTAATGCAAAATTGGATGTGGCCCATGGTGGCTGTGCTTTCTTCCTAGGGGGGTTGTAGTGCTTGTAACATGGAAATAAAATGTTCTTAAAGAAGGTTTCAGCTGCACTTTGGTGCTTAAATTACCTTAACCTCTTGTTTCCAATTCAAGTTTTGAAAATTTTGCTGCCTTTTGCATTTCTGAAGGATGTTTCTCTGCTTGTAAGGTCTTCAGTCATTTTATGTATTAATTATATTGAATAAATATTTTTTCAGTACTGTCATACAACAGATTTTCTTTTATTAGGGCAGAGAAAGCATGTATCTAGGAGTCTAGTGATATGACCTTCCCCTGGGACACATGAGACCCAGATTTTAATTCCCTTGACCTAGAAGATAAGAACAGGCATACTGAGTCAAATCAGGGTTAATTTTGTATTCATCTACTATTCTGTCTCAGGCAGGGCCTGTACTAGGTGAATAAGGTATAAACAGCTCATGAATACTACTTTGCTCTTTCCAGCTTTTTAATGTCTGCCTCTTTATGTTTAGTAATGCTTGATGTACTTTTCTTACATAAATTCTTTTAATGGGAGATCAGATCTGTCATGTCTCAGAAGGTAGACTCAATTCCTTTCAGACAATAGAAAGGGAAATATTTATGTGAGGCTGCAGCTGGTGATGTTCAGAAGCTGATCCCTGCCTGGCTTGGCAGCTGCATACACCTCTTAGACATGAGCTCAGGTCTCCATTGCTTCCTTAAGCATGGAGACTGGAAGTCAGTGGTATACCTAACAGAAAATGTGATGAGTGGTTTCTGTAACAAATAGTGTGACTTCAGGAGAGGATTCATAATTGAAAAGTCTGAAAAACCACAGATCCTTTTCTTAAGCCTGAAGGCAGTCCAAGACTGCTGTTACACCTTCTACTGCTTGTGTCAGTATTTTCTGGGGAGCTTGTTCAAAGGAGCATTGGAGGGAGAGGTGAATCCAAATGAGATCCTGGAAAGCTGCAGCCTCACAGTCTCTCTATAGATTAAGCTGTCAGTCGTTTATTTTCCTTTCATTGTGTTTGGTTCTCAGAGGGAGGTGAAGGCTCTGCAGGGAAACAGAGCCTTTCCCACATATTAAATGTTTTCAACTTTTTCCTTCTTGGTGCTGACGGATTGGCTGTGCTTCTAATGTAAAATTTTACTTTCCACGCTAACTTCAGAGAGCATTGACATGACTCCCCAGATGAGGCCTTACACTGCCCTCAGGATGTTCATGGAATTGCCTGTCCTCAAGGTCTGAACCCAGGTGTCTGGGACAGTCTCAGATTGAATATACTAGTGCAATATTGCCTCACTGACCTGTGGTGGCTGTCCCATGAGACTGCCTACAGGTTGTCTAGCATCAGATGCCCAACTGCATATGACCACTTCTTTTTTTAATGTTTCACATTATGTAGCACAGCTAGAATTAAACCCTTAATAATGTTTTCATTATTGCTTTCCCAGTGGACACTGAGTGTCAGCAAATTGCAGAGGAAGCTGAGACAGAAAAGGAGTATTGGAAGACTTGCAGAGTCTTCCTTTTGGAGAGGAGAGACCTGAGCTCCCTGGGATTTGCTGGGTTTGGGAAGCACTAGCTAAAGCTAAAAGCCTTTCCTCCCCTGCAACACTCTGCTCTCTTCCTTTTGTCACACAACCTTCCTCCGCTATCTCTACAAAAAGGCTTTCATGCAATCTGGCCCGTCAGCTGTTGCCTTTGTGCATTGTGCTGGGTCTGGGATAAAGCATAAGCTCTTCAGCTCTGATGCTGTACAGTGTGGTGTCAATGCTGATGGTGCTCTGGTTAAGAACAAAGCAACCAAGCAAACTCACAATTAACAATAACTAAGCAGATTTGAGAACAGTAAGTTCCTAGAAGTCATTGCATTTTTAAAGGTTTTCCTTCTCTTTCCCCTTTCAAAGCTGTTCACCTTGGTATTTTCACTATGGAAAACAGACTTGTGTGTAGATCTCAGTATTACAAGATTTGTCTTCAGAAAGCCAATTAGTGCTTGCAGTAGAAGCTAGTCTACTTCACAAGTGTAATTTCCATCCTTTGTCTTAGAAACAGCAGCAAGCAGCCACACTGCAGAACATCACCTTAAGAAAGAGCAGGTCCTGGTCTGTTTCTGTACATCTTTTCTATATGTTTCTATTTCTAGAGATTTTTTTCCACTAACCTAACGTGTGTCAGTGTGACCACTATGTGAAGACAGAACAATCTGCTGCAGCAGAGCTCCTCCAGGGAGATATCTTAATCAGGCCTAAGATGAGTCCTTAAGTAAAGGAGGTGAGAAACTGTAGAAAAGAAGCAAAGATGAGAAATCTTTGAAAAGAGGAACGTGACTCTGCCTTGTAGAGGGGAGCAATTCCATTACATGCTGCAAGCATAAGTAGAAGGTTCTGTTATACATTGTGAGCCATAAGTTGAGCATCCATCTCAATTTCCTTTGCTGTAGTGAGCAGTTAGAAATCATATTCACATGGATCCTCTAAAATATGGGACAAAAAACCCCCACCTGTGCTGTAATCAAGCACCAGGGTGCTGAGAGAACCTCCCTAGTACAGATTAGTACTAAGACAATGATCCATCCTCTTGAGAAATGTTTTGTACATTAGCTTGCTTGGTTTTCAACCAGTACTCTTGTTTTAGGCATGACTTAAGAAGTCTATCAGCACTGTGAATAAATGTAACGTCCTCCATCTGCAATTCTGTTTTCAGCACATTGTAGAACTGGCTACAGGTATCAGTGTGGGCACTAAGTATCTTTACTTGTGGCAATCTGTGTTTCTCGTTTTGATGCAGTTAAGGCACTGTGTGATGTAAAAATTAAAATACTCCAGCTCTGGCTGTAATGAGCACACTGTCAAGTTGTATCAGCCTTTGGAAGCAGAGGGGAGGAAAAAAGTAGAAAATTAAGCGCCGTGAAACTGAAAACAAAAGTCGATGCATGGATTGACCTCTGTGTGTTTGTTCTTCATTGACAGGTTGATGACGCCTGGAAGTGAAATTCGTTTTGTCCACAAGCACATGGGTCTGGTGCCAGGCTGGGGAGGAGCTGCGCGGCTGGTGCGGATCGTCGGCAGTGGGGCAGCCCTGCAGCTGCTGAGTGGGGCTGTACGGGTGGGCCCTGAGAAGGCTTTGCACCTGGGGTTCTCCCAGGGGACACTGTCCACTGCAGATGAAACCAAAGCATTAGAAGAAGCCCGAGCCTGGCTGAGTCAGTACACAGAGGGTCCAACCAGTGTGATCCGGGCTGTGAAAAAGGTGGTGACAGCAGGAAGAGAGCTTCCACTGGAAGCTGCCCTAAGGACAGAGAAGGACATTTTTGGAACTGTATGGGGTGGGCCTGCCAATCTGGAGGCCTTGGTTAGAAGACCAAAACATAAATGACCACCAGTGCATAAGAAATGTTCTTGACCTCTTTGCAAATAAAGCTTTCACTAAAACAGACATGAAAGTGAATCCTTTAAGGACTTGTTCATTTAAACTGGCATTAAAATTCCGGCCATTCACATCAGGCAGACATATTTGGTGTGCAACCAGAGAAATCCCTGGCAGATTCCTTACTGTCCCAATCAGCCACTGAATGGAGATAGTGAAATTAGTATGTAAAGGTAAATACTGTGCTGAGAAGAACTATAATTCTTTTGGAATGAGGCTGAAGATTATTTTCTTCGGAGTAAATTTGGTTTTCTAAATGGTATGAAAATGAATTACTTGAAAGTTATGAAGTTTATTTATTTGCAAAACAGGTCCATCTAAAGCTGCAAAATATGAGTTCCTCAACTTGAGACCAGTGTCTTTAAGCTGCTTGGGAGGGATGATAACAGGTGAGAGGATAGTTTTTATTTTTTCATCTTTAGTCAGTTCTTCATATAACTGCTGAGAAAGTATCCAAGGATACTTCAGTTTTAATGGTGCTTTTACAGGAGAAGCTTTAACTTACTGAGGAGCTTCTAGCCCTCATTCATGGGCACTGATTCAGGTTTTTAAAATGCATTAAGTATCTCCTCACTGCTCAAGGCATCAACTACCTGCACGTGCATCTGCACATTCCCATATCCTGGACATGTGCAAGGCTGCTGACCTGGTTCTTTACATAGAAACTCTTTGGTCTTGGAAGGCTATGATGTATTGTGACCCCAAATGAGATGTCCTTAACTGACTGGGTAGTCTGAGTATTTCAGCATTCTGTAAGACTTGTGTGTGGATATGCCTATGTCTTTCTTCAGAGCATTTTTACTGGTAGGGCATATTTGGGCTGACCAGGTTTGGAACTCAGTCTCCACTTCATGCTAGTGACTGTGCAAGTAGTTAGGTAACTCAGTGGGGAGGGTTTTCCCTTTAGAAATTAGAAACTGACAAGGAGTCCCTGCTTTGGCAGATGATTCTTAAAACATCTGTGAGAACAAAACCATGCAGATATATCCATGACTGAGAATTTCCAGTACTGTTGGTTAGGATGCACTTGTCTCTAAATCCAGTAGGGACTGAGATCTGTGCCCAGAATCTAAATACTCCAAGGGACCATGTTAAGGAGGAAACTTTGGGCTGTGTGCCACTGATATGCATTCTTGCTCTGACCAGGCATAACTAGCTCTAGATCATGGAACAAGCTCCCTTAGGAAAAGAAGGCAATTTCTTGGATGGAAATCCATGTTATGATTTCTTACACTGTGGCAGAATTGCCCAGTTTTAGACAGTAAGGTAACTGTACATATGTTTGAGGATTTGGGGACAAATCAATGATGGGAAATAGGCTTGGATTGCCTCTTAAGATTCTGCAGGTTCCGAGCAGATGCTGTGATCTGCTGGGGATGTTTTACTATATGGTTTTCACAGCAAGGAGTATGTATAGCCTGAAGCAACCAAGAGAACTGCTGAAGAAAGGGATGTCTTTTGAGCTGGCACCTCAGGGGGGGATAAGGAAATTGCCTTCACCCTGTTGATCCTGTATCTTTGCCTTAATATCTGAAGCCCGGATGGAGAAAGATTTCAAATCTTTCTTCCCTAAATATAAAGTTCAATTTTTACTACCAGGTTAGAGAAGAGACAGGAATGAGAACATGGGGAGATAGTAGTGTCCTGGTTTGTGCCTCTTTCCCCCCTGTCCCTTTTAATCCAATAGCTCAGTTGTTAGTCCCCTGGATTTACAACTAACTGGATTCTTTCCTGTGTCCTAAAGGACTTCAAACCTGTTAATTCTCAAGTATGGATATTTTAATGTAGTCAGGCAGCACTTGACTGTTTAGTAATGAAGCTGTTCTTCTTTTCATGAAGTTCCTCGAGACTCATGAGGGATTCCAAACTGAATGTTCAAAGCACACTCCAGTCCATACTCATCCAGCTTTATGAAGCAACAGCACATCACATCGTTGTGAACAAAAAAAAGGAGGTGCTTTAAAGGGCAACTGGTTATGTCTTTGCTAGTAGCAAGAATAAATTTGCCATTACTAATACTGTAATGTTTTTAAAATGGGTGTGAAAATTGCTTAGAATCTGAGCAAGACCCTTGAATATTTTTTTCTTTATTGTATTAGGCTCATTAGTGTACTCTGTGTACTGGATGATACAAAATTTGAAAGGGAGGAAATGGTAGCAAAAAACCAGAATCTGGTGTACTTCATGTTTTGAACTAGATCTGTGCTTCCAGTAAGTGAAACTTGGTATGTACACTGATTGGAGATCTCTTTCCATTTTGATTTGTAGACAATGAGCTTAAGTCACATTTCAGCAAATGCATTTCCCCAGCACCCTCTCCAATTTGTACCAAAGGCCAATGTTTGCTTCTAAGAAAACAGGACAAATAATTAACTAGTAAAGAGTAAGACACTTTCAGAAAAGTTTATAGAAACTCATTTTGTTGGTATCATAAACAGACTAAACATAGGTACAGGATCATGACATGTTTTGATCAAGAATTTTGTGGATAGTCTAATGCCATATTCTCTAGTTTAGTTTCTATTTTGAAAGCAAGTACAGTCCTCCATATGAAAACCAGCCTAACTAAATTACCACAAGTGCTAGGATGAGTGAGATGAAGTGGAATCCCATTTTACCCATTTGAAACCTAAATGCCTTATTACATTGAATACTTGCTTGTCATGTTAAAGTGACAAATACCTGTAAGCAGCAGCTGATAAGCATGTGTATTGTCTTTACAGTTATTAAAGACTACAAACTTCATCTCATGTTTTCTTCCCCTTCAGAAATGGCTTAAAAACAAGCAAGCATCAATGCATGAAATGAATTAGAAACATGAAAATTGATAGTCCCAGTCTCCTAATTAAATGGCATGCTAGCTCCTGGACTTCCTAGGGGCGACTTTGCCAGCTTCCTCCTAAGCAAACGAAGTTTCCTATTCCATTGTGAAATGTCCATCTTGCTCTTCCCTCTGTGTACTGGGACAGTCTGAGTGCTGAATAGGGCTGTGCATTCTGCACCAAGCATTTAAAGGTTGGATGTTGGAGATCACTTTTTGCACTATAAATACTTTTATTTGCTGCTGATAGAAATACACTTACCAAATGGTCAATCTAGACAAGCTAGGTATTCTTGCAGAACGCTTGGCTCACTGTCTGGTTTTGTTGGGGTTTTTTTTACCGTAATATAGGATTCCTGGTTGTTTGTTCTGGAAATGAAGAGATGCTGTAGATTTTATAGTCTTTAAATTTCCTTCTGCTCCACTGTGCATTTCTCTAGCTATGCTGTGCAAGTTCAAAATCACTTAATGCATGGAATTAGAGAAAACCACATAATGCTGTGTGGCTGTGGCTTTCCTAAAATTGACAGAGAACACGTCTCCTACTGAAGGTAATGGTTTAAATATAAGATGGGAATTGCCAGTTACTACTTTTTCCTAGCTTGATCTGGGGAGTGCATTTGCCACTCTGATGACTGGATATTAAGCTCTCACCAGCCTTACTTTTAACTAATTTTAGTACTACACAGCTGCAGTTAGCCAGTAGGAGCCAAAAGCAGCATCATGGGTGTTGGGCTGAGCAGATTTCTGCCTATCTACTTTGGTCAAAACCCTCAAGGATAATCACTTATAAAATGATTTGTAGACTGTTTGGTCTGAAAATCCTGAAATTAAGTAGTGAGGCAAGTTCTTGTATTTTCCTTCTTGCTTTCTTCAACACATGAAGACAACACATGAACAGCCCTCACATGAAGTGAAATGTGTATATAGCAGGTGTGTTCTTACTGAACGCTTTTGCAGCACAAAGTCAGACTTTGATTAGAGCCACTGTATGCTAACTTAGAACAGAGAAATAAGACAGCTAGCAACTAACAGAGAAAACTTTCCATCCTGCTTCCTTCTGAAGTCCATGTTGCTGGCTTATTTCCTTATGGAACTGGAAGATGACCGTAAAAATCTGTGATCAAGAGCATCTATTCCTAGCTGAGAAAGAAGGAAATCTTCCTTACTCCATCCTCATCTCCTCTGCATTTTCCTTTCTTCACTGACCCACTGATCCCACCTGTAGGCTGAGGAAACAAACTAGAGGGCTGGCACAGTTTTCCGAGATTAGACTTGTCAGCCATCACGACACCAAGGAAAACACTTTAGAAGTTTAAATCTACCATTTCTAAAAATTAGCCCTTTTAATTCCCTTCAAATAGTTGTTTGCCTAAAGCAACTTTTGTCATAAGATCTGTAGTACCTATGTATCAGCTATTGTCCCTGTCTATTCAGCAATACATACACTAAGAACTGGAGTTTAGTTAGCTTTATTCTAAAGATTGAATCCAGAATCAACTAATGCTGTTTCTCAGGTTGAAAAAAATGCAGAACTGCCATAGACAGAAAAGACAAGCTGTGCTTTTCAAGATCTGGCTTCATTCTCTGATACGCACCAGTCAGTTTGTAGAAATGCATCTCCTAGATTGCTAATACAAGCACAAAACTCATGTGTTGGCACTAGCTTTGCTATGAACAGATAAACAGTAATATAGTCCTTAATATCAGTTTTCTTTGTTAGAGAGTCAACTTTGATAACTTATGCTCTTTTATTTCAACATTTCTGCTGTTAAAATAAGGCTGTGTATGATACTTCTACCCACCCTTAACAGTGAAGTGAGTTAATCAGCTCTTCAGATGAGAAATGAGTGTTGTCTGTGTGAGTGTTAAGCCTGCAACTCATGACTTTTCAGTAGAAAGACACACTCCCACAGTGTTGCCTTTGAGACAGTCAGGGATGCAAGAACTTCAAGATGCCACTCAGAGCCTGTCCTCCCTTTTGGCAAACACAGGAAGCTGTTTTGTGATAATTTCCTTTGAAACTCCTCCAGTGAAGGTCAATTAAACCGGAAACATAGCTGAGATTGTTACTGATAAAATGTAGTTTTATTAAATTATAAAGTCCATAACAAAAACGAGACAGATCAAGAAAGACCTCAAAAACAAATCTACAAGGACTAGATGGCAAAGCCAGTGAAAAAGCCATGGAGAGTGTATAAGGTAAGGATTTGCAACAGAAGTTAACAGCATTTTTACATTTCCATTGAAAGAAGGTAAATGATTGCTCTTGTCTAGTAAAAACACATTTTAACTCCAAACTCACATCTATTTTCTCACATTAAATTAAGCATCCTGCTCACACCCAACACCTTGCCTGATTCCACATTGCTTTAGTATTCTTTTCATACGTCAATCCATGCAGAAAGTAGTAAGACACTTAATGCAACAGTCAGATAATGAAGACAATTGAAGTTGTACAGTAGATATACATTGGCCAAAAAGGGATAGAGTATCTCCAAGGGGGAAATGCTACAAAATAAACACAAGACATCTTCAAGAAAACTGGGAATTGCTAAGCAGCCTCCAAACCATGAACAGGACAACCCAGTTTCCTACAGTTAGAGTCTTCCAGCTGAGACATGTTAAGAGACTTGAGTTAAAACAGGCCGAATCTGTTTCTCCCCTTCACCCCCCTCCCACCAAACACACTCCAAGGTTTGAGTGCAATGCCAACGTGGACAGAAAATTTACAGATACAGAACTGAGTTTTTTTTCGCATGGCTCTAGATTTAAACTTCAGTGACTGTGCACTGTCCATCTGGCCTTCTAGATCTTGCACTTGTGTTTACCACCCCGCCCCCTGTCACTGGTCTATCTGCTCCTGACTGGCTTGCATTGGCATTCAAGTGTCTCTGCTGGACAGAGGGCAGGTGTTGCTGAAGGTGGGCAGACACATCCTCGCTATCGCTGCTAGCATCCGATTCGGTCTCCTCCACAGAGGTGTCGGGGGCTGGCACCCTACCAGAAGATGATGATTCGTGGTCTTCTTCTCCCTCTCCCCTATGACTCCTTTCTGCCATACTGTCTCCATTTATTTGCAAGTGGGCCAAAGAGTTCTCTAGAGAATTGCTTGCATCAGGTGACGGCGTTGAAGGACTCATCAGCTGCCCATCTAGTGATGGCAGGGGCCTCACAGAAATGGATGCTAGAGGCTGCACAGCTGCAGCCCCTGGAGTCAGTGTGCTGTCTGCACCATCAGCAGAGCTCTCTCTTGCCAGGTTGACAGTGTTAGCATCACAGTCCAGCCTCAGCCCAGCCACTCCCTTCTTTGGTATATCTATTATGTCCCGTTTTATTTTTCTGCGACGTCCATGCTCATTTCTCCTATACTGAACCATATTTTCAAGATCTGCTACGTATAAAAACCCAGCAATTAGCATTTCAGTGCTCTTCTTACCCTTGGAAAAGGCATCTTCCAGCTCTCTGCTGGTACGTTCATCATACTGCCACCAACCATTTCTGCCTTCATAGTACCAAGCATACTCTCCATTGCCTCTGCTTGCTGCTTTGAGTTCTTCGGGTGACAGTAAGGTCGGCTTGTCAAGAAAATCCTCGGGAATCTCCTGACGGCACAGTGCACATCGTTTCCCAAGCCAAGAAGCTCCTTTCACACACAGATAGCAGAAAACATGTTTACAAGGCAGACTTACTGGGTGGACACATGTTTGCAGACAGATAGCACATTCTGGGACTGTCAGGGAAGGTGCTGCATTAGCACACGACTCATTTGTCTTCCTGTTTGTGGGAAGCATGTTGATCGAATGATCTATTTCACCACAGCCAGCCATCCTGCAGGGGATCAAAGAGGTTTAAATCAGTTTATTGTGTCGACTTAAACTGGTGCACATTTGACCTCAGCATCAAGAGAACGAGATGCTTACCTTAAATTCAGGTAAGTTACCATTTATGAAGCTCAACTCAAAGAAATTGATAGGTTAACATTCTGTTTCCTGAAGTGACAGAATAAATTGAGTAATGGGAGAATTTCTTTGGCTAATCACCAGTCTTTCAGCTGTTTAATTTTCAGCATGTTAACATACCAAGCTAGAAAACAAATTTTGCAATTTCCTCTGTTCATTCTCTGAAGTAGTGTTGATTAATGAACCTTCAGCCAGTCCATTACTTTGGGGCCTCCTAAGGACATTTGAAGAAACTATGGTTCTTTCCTCAAGAGGTGCCCTAGCTGCAAACATTGAACTTAAAACAATCTCTCTTCAGACTACTGGTGATCATCTGTTTGATCAAGCAATTGCCTGAACAGTACCTCAGACTAGGTTTAAACAGCAGAAAATATGCCTGGCAGCAGCACCTAGCTGAACTATTCCCCCACTCTGTTTCTTAGTCCTCATGAACCACTGTATATCATCCATCAAACTCAAACATCCTTCAAACCAGACTTGAAAACTGAGTAGGCCTTTTCAAAAGTTACCTTAGATTCCTTTTCCTTAAACATCAAGTGAACTCCCTGATACGTCTGAGTGCATCTTGAAAGGAATTGCTGCAGACCAGCAGAAGCAGCAATATATCACAGAGGACACACAACTGACTTGACTGGCTTGTGAAGTCATTGACTTTACTTTCTCTGGTCATATCTTATTTCTGTTATTAAAGATGATTTTCTAACTGTAAGAGAATGAGGGATGCAAAACTGTCACTTTGCCACTGTGTAGGATTTAAGCAGTTGAAAATTTCTAGTCTAAATATGCAAATGCCTTCTCAACTACATTTTTGCCATGGCAATCTTTCAGTCTGTTTCATGGTAATTTTACTGTTATTTATTAACAATCAGAACCAAACACCAGATATCAAATGAGGGAGAAGAATGGGCTTTGGGGAACAGGGCCTAAAAAGGTGCCCTTTTGTTCATTTAAATCCCCAAGGAACTTCAAGACTGATATTCAATGAAACAGTCTTTCGTGAACTACTCTATGTTATACAGGCAGCTAGGAATAGTTCATGCAAAACTACCACAGGCACGTGGGCCAAAAGGGACCTTCAGAGGTCATGTGGTCCAGTCTCCTGCTCCACATGGCACCACCACCAGTACTAGATCAGATCAGCCATGGCTTTGTCTAGCAGAGCTTTTTTGGAAACCTGTAAGGATGGAGATACCATAGCCTCCCTAGACAGTCTGTTCTAATGTTATACACATTTCTAGCAGAATGTGTTACTTTGGGAGAAAATACCTAGTATTACTGTAGAAGCTTCCACTGCTTTAAACATCTCATTAATACATGCTGAGATTTTAAAAAAAAAAAAAAGAGGTTTATGCTTCAGTATCTGTATTCATCTTTACAATAATGTATTATGTGCTGTTTACTTAAAAATATATTTCTGCATGCTGTCTGTTCCCTTCTATCACTGTAATTTCCTCTTGAAAGACCAATGCCTCTTTAATCCTTTTTTTAGCAAATCATTCTTTTAAAAGCTCTGCAGCTCAAATACTTTCTCCTAAAGTAGCACATAATTGTATCCATCTATGTTTCGGTTTCATATCTGAATTTCTTTCTCTGAGATTAATGGCAAATTGCATAGTAGTTCTTAAATCAGCACGCAAGATACAGACACAGCATTACCTACCAGTTGGTAACCAGTTTTTACTGCACAGCACACATCTGTGTGTGAGATCCATGCTGACAATGTTGTGAACAAGCTGCTTCTGGAAGCCTCACACTTTTCAGGCTATATTTGCAACAGATTTTGACATCAAAACTAGGGTTTATAATGAGAAAATTATTAGGAAAAAGGGAGAAGTCTACTGAGATTTCAGAATACCCATGGACACATCCCAACCAGTATTTCACAACAGAAGAGCTGAAAGAGAAATCCATGTATTGATTAATTTGCACTAACCATGGCTGAGGTAAAGGATCTGAATTTCAAATGTCTCCATAATGAGATACTACTGTGCAAAAAGGCACAGCAGCAGAGATTTTTACTTCCATGCTACAGGTTTACAAAAGGCTGCTTCTCCCTGAATACCCTTTATAAGGTTATCCTTTTCAGAGTTAAAGAACAGATTAAAGCAACCTGTAGATAAGTTACTTCTATGCAAGTCACTTATCTTAATTAAGATTTTGGAGGTGATTAAAATGCAACATAGAGATTAAAAAGGCAATGCACTTTGACAAACCAAATTCTGATACTGTGAGCTGAACTAAAGGTAGTGTACCATGAGGTAAACTAAAAGAAGAGTTAAAGTTTTCACCTGCTCACTGAAAGGACGAAAGCACTAACATTTGAACTGTGCTCGAGAGGTCACCTGTTACTTTGAGGGATCTTTGATTTCTTACTAGATCAAGACAATAACACAGGATATGAAAAGGAATAAATGCCTATCTGAAATTCCTGTGTGATTTTTAATGACTCTGAGGAAAATCTTATGTATGAAATGAATAGAGCTGGAGGAGCAAACCCTTATCTCTAAAAAAGTGCTACTCAGCAACAAAAAACTCTTAGAAGATAAGCACGACTGCAGTTGCATGTGCTCAGAATGCAGGACAATTATGCACTAGAAGATTCCTATCAACCAAACTGATGCTGTCTCACTTCTTGTTTTTAAAGTAAGATCCTAATTAATCCTTTTTTGTTTACCTTTTTAAGTATCAAATCTAGGTCATAGTTTGTTTATAAGCTGGTATGAGGACGTACATGCACACAGATTTTTATTGAAGAGGTAATCCTTCAGACAGAGGAAAAATATCTAGGACTCCTACAGTGCTATGTTATGGCTGTGGAAGGACTATCACTGGAACATCATGACATTAAGAACTAAACAGAGCTTACCACATAATATCTTTCCTGAAATTAAGAGTAATATTTTGTAACCAGGTTCAATTAAAACAAGCTTCATATTAGAACTGTTATCAAACAGTAAAGCTCTGGGTTTTGTACGACTGGGTTCTCTTGAGACACTTCTAACAACAGGGAAAATCACGTTATTGATTAGCAAGGCCAAAAATTAATCAAACTCAAGGAGAAATTCTAAAAATAATTTTATTTTTTAGGGTTTAGATCCTCAATTCAAGTATAAATAAGGGAACAATAAGCACCTGAAGTCTGCATTTTAACATAAACAGAGCCTGAAGCCAACTGTGAAAGAACTAGTCCACAATCTTGCCAGATCCCACCTATTATCCTTTTGTGAGTTTTTTATTTCTAATATTAAAACATAAATTTAATTTGTAATCTTAGGATGCACCATGGCCTTTGTCAACACACAAAGTATGGAAGAGGCAATGTAGAACAACTACATGAAAAGTCCCCAGGCCTTCTTGGACTCTAAGGAAGATGTAAATTCACAAACACCTTAACACTGAGTATTTTTTTCAAATTTCAGGTCTGCAACTGAACAGTCCATCAAGGAGCTGACACATATAAGTCCATTAACAAAACAATGGCTTACTTTTTCTGAGTAATTTCTACTGAAGCATGCCACAAGGCTAAAATGTCCTCTCTTCAGACGTCTTCAGCTAGGATGGCAGGTCCTCCTTCCCAGGGCTGGCTCATTCCTTACTTGTCCTGCCCAGTGGTACTCTACAGTGTTTCAGCTTCTCTGCTAATGGAAAGCAAATAGCACAACCATTACAATGCTGGCTAGAGGTATGAGCAAGCAAACTACAATGCCATGGTCCTGTTACAGAAGAGAAATGACTATGCTTTCATTTACCTGCTGCAGGCGTTTTCAATTAAAATATCCTCAGACTTCTGTTTTGTTTTTTTGCAATAATCAATTCTGGCCCACAGTTTTGATATTAATTATTTTGATGTGTGGCTTAAGCAAATTACTTTTTTTTAAAGTTGCATAAAAGGCAATTATCTGTGACTATAGGAAGGTAATTGCTCATTTCCATGCAGCGACCATGTACACAAAAGGAGAAAAAGGACCAAAGTTAGGCACATGTATGTTTATGCAAATTTAACCTTTAATAAATGACTCCTTATACTCAGACAATTTAAAAAGGCACAATAGCCTCCTAAAGCTGTTTCGACCTATCCATATCATACCATTCCAAAGGACCTTCTCCAGCTTGTGTCTTGTCTCTGACTAGTATCAGATGCTTAAGGGAAAAATCAGTGCATGCAAACAGCTGATTTCCCATAGGTCCTCTACATATTTCAAGCAAAAATATGCCTCTTCATATTTCAAGGCTCAGAGCCTTGCATGCTTGTGCTTTTACACAGATCACACACATTCATTTAATGAATGAACCTCAGAACCATTCAGCACTTTTTTCTTTATAAATCTACATATGTATGTCCTTAGACTACTTATAAATAAACTCTGTGACCTAGATTTGATACCTAATGAGGTGAACAACCAACCACCAAAAAAACTAAATAGGACCTTCCTTTATTTCATTATAAAGTGCTGAAAGGCTCCAAGGTTTATTCACAGAAAGAATGCATGAGGTTTCTGAAAAGATGACAAGGATGCAACTCAGCCTCCACACCTCTGAGGTGATTTACCCCTCTTCAGACTAGCAGGTAATGTAGTCACAATATATTTGGTATATGTCACCAACCAGAATCTGAGCTAAGTCATTTCACAAATACACAATAATCACTGGAAACCAGGAAGTGTATAACAAATACCTAAAAAATTCCTACAGTAGAGAAGTAGGAACCTGCAAACTCACAGAGGGAAGGGAGACTATCAAGATTTTAGTCTTGCATTCTCACATCCTAAACAGGAAGGTCTTGACCTAACAGAACCACCTTCAGGGAATCCTCTATAAAAACACTGAGAAGCCACAAAGTTGCATCTTTCTTCTGCGCTGTACCTTTCTGGATGATTCTTAAACATTTTAAACTACAATTTCCAGTTGCTGCAAAAATTACATATAGGAATTATCTGAAGCAGACCTGAGAACATTGCCTCTTTGATTTCAATGTGGTCAAGGAAAGAATCATTTCAGCATAAATACAGCGCAGATCAGACATGTAAGAGTCAAATAAAGTGACAGAACTTCAGGGGTTGCAATGGACCTTATAGATCATCTAGTCCCACTCCCCCTGGCATAAGCAGCATTGATAATTTCCCTGAAAGAACACAGAGCATTACAGTATTCTGTGCTATAGTCTTTCACCAAATGATTGAACATTTATCATTAATAACATCAGACTGAAGTGTTTAGATGACTTCAGTGTAAGAAGCATTACTCAAATATGTTGTTTTCTTTATAGCTGAGCTTCATGTAACATTCTGTGCAGCTATTTTTAGAAAGAGCTCCTACAGAAAAAGGCAAAAATTAACAAGCCTATCCACACCTTTTCTCCCCTCATAGTTCTAGCAGCTTTCCTTTCTTCACACATCAATCTGAAACCAAGAGCTGCAATCGGTTAGAATTTTGGCTCCACTAATCCACTAAGACAAGATACAATGTTCGCTATGATCAAAGAGACAGTTGCAACAAGCTCGATGCTGTGGGTGTGGTGTTCAGTCCTTCATCTTCAGAGCTGCCTTCTGTCACTTCCGTAGGTATCCCCTGAAGCCTTTTATCTACTACCTCGCAATTCACTACTAGAGGTAGCACATCACGAAACCAAATGTGATGTGGAGATGGCAGAAAAAGGTTGGGTGAGTTCTGGGAGATTTCTTAGGAAATAAAAATGCATGCACATATTCAAGGTATGTGATTATACCTAGAAGAATCCAATTAAGGCATAATTACAGGACTGCGGTGAGGCAACTTTCCAATTGCTGCCGAGCTCTTGAAAAGAACTAGTTCACACACTGACTTCAGGTAACCTCTGCATTTCATGACATTGTTATTTATTTAATAAGCCAGTCTTGAAAATGCTACTCAACGGACTGACAGACACTTGTGGTTACACACACGCATGTCCCTTCTTGGATGATGACTCCTCCTTTAAAGTCAAGTGGGTAAGTGCTGTGTTCTATACTTAGCAATTAATTTTCTCTTTGTCATGTAGCATGAGGAGTTGTTATCCACAGCAAATATTCCTTCCTGCATCCCTGCATCCTATCACACACTGATTTTGAAACTTTAAAGATGCAACAGATGAAGGACAATGCCACTGATCAGGAGCAAGAATTCAAACCAGGCAGCATCCCCTCCTAAACTGAGGCTCAGCCAATGTGTAACTGCTCTCTGTCCCTTTAAAAGTCTCTCAGGACACTTGCTGGGAGAAGTCACATCCACCTCTTCCACACAACATTAAGATTCTGAAGTGCTGGACTTCCTACCAGACCTATCTCCCAAAATGACTTCAGCTTCTCCTTAAGAACAATGTCAAGCTTTTACTAGGCCAATGAAACCATTTCTTGTCAGTTCAGTCAACTGTGCCCATTAAATTATCAGACCCAGCACAATTTTCCCACCTATCTATTTCTTTGGAACAAACCAGCAACAATTAAAAAACCCAAACAACCCAGAAACATACACATTCAAGAAGACAGCTCCTAAATGTTGATGAAGTATTACCCTTCAGTCTTAAATCTCCTCTGTAAGTAAAATCTCAGCTTTCTAAACACAAACAAGCACAAAACATTGGTAAATTCAACTAACACCAAACCAAACCAATGACTATTATTTGAGTCCTACCTCCAATGACAGATAACCTCACAAATTTTGCAACTCCATACAGATTACTCTAAAATAGCTCAGAAATTCATCATTTCCCTCCTTGAAAACTCAGCAGCTGCAGTATTACTTCAAAAAAGTAAATGCTTTTCTGTAGCTAAATACCTGGATTTTTTTTCCATCAAGCTCCCTAATTGGAAACTCGGTTATTGGGAAGGCAGGAGGGGAAAAAGAGCCCCAGAATCCTGCCTACAAGTAACCACGAGCCAAACAGTGTGGGAAGAAAGAAGTTAGCTGTTTTATTTGATAGGAAAAATCCCTCTCCTGACTGAAGGTTTGCTGCTGTCAATATAGTATCAGCTCAAGTATCAGCTCATATATCTTTTTTAATTGTCCCTGGCACAACACATAAATAACCTGTTTCTTGCTCTTGCTTACTTTTTGGTATCCATTCTTTAACTTGGAATATCTCCAGGAACTGCTGATTGTGATGAGGCTTCACACTGCCTGTCATCCCCTAGCTATCACACATTAATAAACCCCCGACATTTATATGTGCATTTGGAACTGAATCCCAAAACAGTCAAGTGCAGAACAGCCAACCATTTTGATATTAAAATGCTATATATGTATTGAAAATGAGGCTGTTCTCTTATGCTACAACTGGAGCACTGTTTTTGAATTTTGAGCACATATCCTATATCTATTTAACAGAGCAAAGTATGAGTTTCTCACTCATAAAATGACAGTGAGTAAAAAATAAGGCAGAAACTGATTCATCTTAAGTTATCAATGCTTCAGAAATTGCAATAAGTACAGGAACATTTCTTCATACATACAGACTTGATTAACATGCACAGAAGAGAGGAAAAAACCAATTTTGACAAAAAGACTTTTCTCTCACCAATTCCAGGAGTCCACTATTCAATAGTCTATAAAAATACTGCAGTTCCAGTTCTCTAAATAAACAACATTCCAATTACATCTAAATTGCTGCAAAATATTTTGAAAGAATCTAGAACAGAACTTTTTCTTTCACTCAATACAGATTCTGCATTATAGCAATTTAAACAATTGATACCTTGATTCACTTGGATAGAAATGACAATATTAAACACACAAGACTACAAAGCAAGGTCTTGTGAAAACATTCAGGATTTAAGATTCACTTGAAATGACCAAATGAAGATTCAGATTTCACTGTGTTTTTGAGACGATTACAAAGCTTGATTTTTGGTAGTGCATTTTCAGACAGACTTCAGGATCTATTTTTAAGCATTTCACTATCCAGAGGCAGCAGCTAACACAGCAGCAGGACTGAATTTTTAGTATGACAAACCTGACAAAAGCAAAACGTTTTAAAACGCTGCTCCCTACGCTTCATAATTGCTCAATCTATACATACGACGCACCAGTAACAAAACCTACAGCATTTCTTCATGCATTTCGCCGAAAAGTTCCGCTAAGATTAAAACATCCACAGTTTTTAGTTGTTTTTAACTATTTCACCATAACTATTTCACCATTCCCATCACCCCGTTAGCACGAAAAACTCGCATTTCCTTAATACTTCGCATCATTTTTTGGCGGTGAGCAACACGCATCACACCAAAACCTGGACTTATTTTCACATCCCATTTTAACGCTCCGAAAGGGAATGCAACCCAAACCCTTGAGCCGAGGCCCTCAAGCACAAAGAAAACAACAGCGCTTCCATTAAGAGCAGCAGTTACTTCTCTCCAGGAGCTCCGCGGTGCCTGCCCGTGCGCGCCCCGCTCTCCCCGCCC
>NW_008693315.1:3523-3732 GCF_000695815.1 Acanthisitta chloris | reverse complement strand
AATTGTGTATCTCAAAATTTGAAGTTTTATATTTTAATTTTCAATTTTCAATTTCAAATGTCCAAACTTTAAACTTCGAATTTCAAAATTTTAGATTTGACATTTTAAATCATATTTTAAATTTAAATTTAAATTTTAAATTTTGAGCTTCAAATATTTCAAAGACTAAGTTTTAAATTTCAAAATTTTAAAACTTTAATATTCAAAAT
>NW_008693315.1:3128-3379 GCF_000695815.1 Acanthisitta chloris | reverse complement strand
TAAACTTTTCAGATTTCAGATTCAAAGTTCCAAATTTTGGAAAATTAAAAAAGAATTTTTTCTTTCATTTTCAAATAAAGTTTTTTCCCCCCAAAAAAATTATCAATTTCCAAACTTTTTCCCCAGCGGCCATTTTATTGTCCCAAACAGGAAGTGCCAGAGCAAACCGGAAGTGGCTCCTAGAAGAGGGGGAGGAGCCATAACAAACCGGAAGTGGCTCCCCCCACAGGGGGGGGGGCCCTATGAAACAG
>NW_008693315.1:1601-2747 GCF_000695815.1 Acanthisitta chloris | reverse complement strand
TGGTGCCCCCGGGGGGTTTAGGAGGGTCTTGGGCAGCCATATTGGACCCGCCGGCGGCCATATTGGACCCACCGGTGGCCATATTGGACCCACCAGCGGCCATATTGACCCCTCCAGCCCTCTCTGTAGCCCCGGCAGCCATATTGGATCCGCTCTCCGCCATCTTTGAGCCCATCCCGCTTCCCACAGTAGCATTTTCAGCCTTCTTGGCATCTTTTTCGGCCATCTTGGTGTCGTTTTCGGCCATCTTGGGGGCGTGGCCGTGGGGGAGGAGCTCGAGCTCCAATCGGGGCAGGTCAGGTGAGAAGAAAGTTTTGTTGGCCGAATGGAGGTTACAAAGATTTCCGGTGCAACAGGAAATGCGAAGGGAAACGGAATCCTCGTCGCCATAGCTCTCCTGGCTGCAGTTGCCATCTTGGATGCAGCCACGGATTTCCCGCCAAAAAGTCTGGTTTCCTGGGGGGTGGAGGGGGGAGGAAATGTCACTTCCTGTTCCTGTCTGGCCCCTAATTGGCAGATAATGGCACTTCCGGTACTGGCCACGCCCTTAGGTGCCAATATAAGGTCACTTCCGGTTCTGTCCCCACCCCTAATTGCCATATAATGTCACTTCCTGTCATGGCCACGTCCCAAGATGGCAATAAACTGTCACTTCCGGTCCTGGCCTCGCCCCTAATTGCCAGATAATGTCACTTCCTGTCCTAGCCCTGCCCAAAATTGCCATAAAATGTCACTTCCGGTCCTGGTCCCGCCCCCTAGGCCCCATATAATGTCACTTCCGGTCCTGATACTGCCCTCTAGGTGCCATATAATGTCACTTCCGGTCCTGGCCCCACTCCTAGATGGCAATAAAATGTCACTTCCGGTCATGGCCCCGCCCCTAATTAACAGTTAATGTCACTTACGGTCCAGGCCACGCCCCTAATTGCCATATAATGTCATTTCCGGTCATTGACCCACCCCTAACTGCCATATAATGTCACTTCCTGGCCTGGCCACGCCCCTATTTTCCCTATAACATCACTTCCGGTCCTGGCCACGCCCCCTAGGCCCCAGATAATGTCACTTCCGGGCCTGATACTGCCCCCTAGGCCCATATAACATCACTTCCGGTCGTGTCCGTGCCACTAATTGCCCTTTAAAGTC
>NW_008693315.1:0-1038 GCF_000695815.1 Acanthisitta chloris | reverse complement strand
AAAGCTGCTAATGAGGCCTAATTTCCTCATTAACGGGTTTTAATGAGTTAATCCCGAGGGGGCGGAGCTAAGAGCAATGGTCGGCGCCATCTTGGCCGCCATATTGGGCCGCCATATTGGGCCGCCATCTTGTCCCCTGATGACATCACTTCCTGTTTCCTCATGTCTCCCCATAGAGTCACTGAGAGGAATTTCAAGTCCCATAGGAACACATAGAGAACCAATCAGGGTCAAGCTAAGCCCTCGGGGGCGGAGCCATCTTGGCCGCCATCTTGGCCGCCATCTTGGTCTGGGGAGGAAGGGGCGTGGTCACTTCCGGCCACGCCCATCACCCTCCCAGTTTGGCACTGGGATGGAGTAGAATCATTCCCAGTATGGCCCAGTATCAACTGGGGAGGGCTCAGAGGTGTTTAAGGGTCATCCCAGTATATACCAGTATGGCCCAGTATGGCCCAGTATGTCCTAGGGTCATCCCAGTATGTCCCAGTATGTCCTAGGGTCATCCCAGTATGTGCCAGTCCATCCCAGTGACCCCAAATCTCTTCCCAGTCCCTCCCAGTCCCTCCCAATCCCTCCCAGTGCCTCCCAGTCCCTTCCAATCCCCTCCCAGTTTCTCCCAGTCCCTCCCAGTGCCCTTCAATCCCCTCCCAGTCCATCCCAGTGACCCCAAATCTCTTCCCAATCCCCTCCCAGTCCCTCCCAGTCCCTCCCAGTCCCTTCCCAGTCCCTCCCAGTCCCCTCCAATCCCCTCCCAGTCCCTCCCAGTCCCTCCCAGTCCCTCCCCAGCCCCTCCCCGGCCCCCAATCCCCTCCCAGGGTCATCCCAATACATCCCAGTATGTCCCAGTGATGTCCCAGTACATCCCAGTACAACCCAGTATGTACATCCCAGTAACCCCCAATCTCCTCCCAGGGTCATCCCAGTACATCCCAGTATGTCCCAGTACATCCTAGGGTCATCCCAGTATATCCCAGTACATCCCAGTAACCCCCAATCCCCTCCCAGAGTCATCCCAGTATATCCCAGTATGTCCCAGTA
>NW_008693314.1:0-464 GCF_000695815.1 Acanthisitta chloris | reverse complement strand
TACCCACAATAAATAACATTAGTGGCCGCATGCTACAGTCTGAAGTAATGTTAAACTTCTCAATTCAGCAAACTTAAAACAATTTGACCACTGATCACATAGAAGTGATGTGATCAAGAAAATTAATGAAAGATTAAATTTAAGTCAGCAAAAGGAAAAATATATAAGAAATAGTAGAACAAAATTTGCTTGTTCTTCTACACTAACTTTTAACAAATTCATTATCATGCTGTCTTCAACTATCAACTTCACACTTGGAGACAAATGCATTTCCAAACACAAGTAGCAGTTTTTAGGTTTCTTTTCTTTTAGTAGCTGTACCTAAGTTTTATGTCTCAGTCACACATCACAGAGCTGAAAAATGATAGCAACAAAATTATTTCAGCTAGGCCCACAGAAGTTTCTTGTTAATGTCACAAAAGAGAAACTAAAATTAATTTTTTTTCCTATTTGATCTATCTTTG
>NW_008693313.1:12564-16338 GCF_000695815.1 Acanthisitta chloris | reverse complement strand
CCCGAGGGAAACAGAGCCCTGGGGAATTTACAGAGCAAATTGGGGAGAGACAAACGCTTGGCACGAGTTAGTAAAGCCTCAGGCAAGAGCTGCTGTCCGCAGCCCACCCGTGGGCAGAGACAGATCGGTTAGGTTAGTAGGGAAATGGGGACACGCTGCAGCCCCCCCCGATCCTTGGGATCCCCCTCCAGGCTGCTCCTGTTTGCACTCCTTCTGCCACTGTTAGAGCAATCCCCTTTTCCCAACTCTCCTGAGAGCACTCAGAGGTGGCCACAAGGGCCCAGAGGTTCATGAGACAAGGTACTGTGGGATCCCCAAGACTTTGTAGGATCCTCTGAAGGGATCGAAGTCTGATGAGGATGAGGCTGTCGGGGTGACAAGACTCCAACACTGCCTGGAGGGTTTGGCACTGTCACACTGCAGCCCCTCAGAGTGTGAGAAAAGTGCAGAGCTAATGCATAGTTATAAAGCCAATGCTGAGAAACATCCTGGGGTAATTAATCTCACTAGAGCAATTAGAGAGGCGACACTGGTCCAGCTAAGCTCAGTCTCCAGGCTCAGAGACAGGAGGGCTGGGGCAGGGTGGGGACAAGGTAATAAACTCACCCCCAGGCTCCTCCCAGGACATGGAGCTCAGGAATGTTTTCCCTTGATTTGATTTGGTCCAACAAAATTGTGCTTCAGAGAGCAGAAAAAGCACCACCAGGCAGGGCTGGCTACAGCAGCTACTGAAGATGCTTTGTCTCCTCACAGATCTGTAGGAATATGCCTTAGAACCCATTTCATTTAACCTTTCCTTCTCCAAATTACACAACTGCACTCACTCTGCAGCCAGGCACTGGCACAGAGTAGGAGCAGCTGCTCAGGGTGGTTTCAGATAAGGGATAATGGCTTTACATCTGAACAATTTCTTCAAAAAAATGTCCTGAAAATGTCCTTAGTACTGCTAGCTTTTAGAGCTGCTCAGTTCTCAACCAGGTAATGCTCTCAGGGCAGTTCCCCAAGGGAAGCTCATGGTTCGTCACCCTGGAAACTCAGAGCAAGCATGGACAGAGCATTGCACCAGCTCCAAGGAGACACTGGGAGAACCAAGCTCCTACAGCCGGCAGGGTGGGAGCCCTGGGATGAAGGTGGGGGCATTGCTCACTGCTGTCCCACAGCCTGGAGTGCATGGACTGCATTGGTGGAGCTCACAGGGGCTCTGGCTCTCAGCCCCCCAACCTGACCTCACCTGACACCTCTGAGCTGCACCATCCCTCTCACACCCTGATCTCTCCATTCCTAATGTCCCTGTGTCAACCTCAGCACCTCCCTCAGGTGCACAGGACATGAACGAGTGAGACCCCTCTGCCAGCAGGTCACACAGAGTGCTGGGTCAGCACCTCCCTCAGGTGCACAGGACCTGAACAAGTGAGACCCCTCTACCAGCAGGTCACACAGGGTGCTGGGAGGCTGCCCCAGAGCTCATCCTCCAGTTGGGAGCTCCCATGTTTGTGATTGCATGACCCCAACTCCAGTCCCAGCACACACTGGCTGTCACTGTCAATGATGCTGTTGTGAAGAGCTGGCATCCATGACACAGAGCAGCTTCCAGCTCAGGCTGCTGCTGGCAGGGAGGTGTGGAGGAGGAGCTTCCCACCTGCACTGGATTCTGCTCTCACCACGAGTGTTCGGTCGTAATGGCAATGCTGATCTCTCTGATTCTGCAACAGTCCAGTCCTGCAGATCAGGGTTTCTGGGGGATGCTGTTACACCAGTTTCACCAGAGTCTGAACAGGAGCTGGAAAAACATGAGGGTGTGTGGCAGACCTAGATGTATGCACTGAGAATGTTTTCAAGTATTTTCACTCCTGTAAAAATTTGCCTGAACTCAAAAGGGGCAAGTGATATAAACTGGTATCACTTGAAACTCAGCCTCAAACCAACACCCAGAGCAAAGCCCCATCCTGGGACTGTCTGCAGCTCAACATCAATGTCTGGCATGAGGATGAGGAGGAGTTGCTGTAATCAAAATAGATCTCTGAAGTCTTTGGCTGTCTCTGTGGGGCACTGATTTGTTTTTAGGTCTGCAGGTATGGTTTTGCTCTTTGCAGTCCTTCCTTCAGGAACTGGAGGTAAGTTGCAGTTGAAGGGTCTTCAAAATTGGTTGAGAAACTAAAGATGCTGCTTTCAACATCTTCAGGCTTCATAGAAGTAATGTCCAGGAAGTAGTTGGCATTGATATGGTGAACCTGAGAAAGAAAACAAATGAGGGGACTTTAAGGGCCAGAACAATTCCCCATCCACTGCCTTGGCCTCCAGCCAGGACAGAGGTGACAAGGCTGTAACAGCTTTTACAGAATCCCTAATGCTTTGCAAATGCTAATTCAGCATCCAGGACTCCGGTTTGCATGTTACAGTCAGGGAAGGATGTGTGACAGACAATGGTCTCTGTCTATACCCAAGAGTGCTGATCCCTTGCTTAGGTTAAAAGGAAGATAAAGGCAATTTGGGAAAAATCGTGGAGGCTCAGATCATCTGGCACTGAGCAAGGGCTGGGGAGATGGAGCTGCTGGGGAGCACAGCAGAGCCAAAGCACATGGACAAGTTTGGGGAATCAAGAGAAAGATAAATGTGCTAGAAGGTGCTGACAAGCAGAGATTTCCTTCAAAAGATGAGCACAGAGGTGCAGGAAATAAGCTACAATGGCTTCCCAAAGGTCACTGACTCCAAGCAGGGACAGTGAGGAATAACAGGCAGATGGCTGGTTCAGGCTGCTCCCCCTGGCCCAGAGCTGCTGCTCTTCTGCCTCTGAATAAACAGAGATCTGTTTCAGATTTCTGGGCAGACCTGCTCCACCTGCCACACCATCCCTGGGAGCACCATACCATGAGGGACCACAGCCCCACACAGGCTCACGGAGCCAGGGAATGGCTGGGGGAGTGGACACTTGCTCCAGGGTCTGTGGGTGACCCTGCAGAGAACCTGTTCTAATGGGAAGAGCCAAGCCCAGCTGAAGGGTTACACATCCATACCACCGTGCCATTGGGGAGGCAGATGATCATCTCCACAGGGAAGTTGTATTTCTCCAGGTGCAGCTGAGCCAGTTTGCTGTAGAACTCATTCTCTCTGTTGCTCTGTAAGGAGACCCCAAACAATCAGGTTTGCACACCCCAAGACTATGACACAGGAGCAGTATATAGAACACAGGAGTAGACCAAACATAGGAGGGACCAAAGAGCTGCTTTGCAGTGTGGTGGTAACTGGCACCATTCTCACAACCTGCTTTACTATTCCTTTTCAGTCTCTCTCTCACATGTCAGCTGCAGATTTCCTCCCAGACAATGAAATCTCCCCATCACTGGCAGTTTCCAGGCACACCAACAGTCTGATCCTCGTTTTTTCCCAGAGTCTCCAGCCCTGGACTGACCCCAGCTGACAACACAGGCCCAGAGACAGGCTCAGAAGTGGGGAAAGGTGGAGTTGGGAGACTGAGAGTTCAAACAGTTATTTGGTTGCTCCCTGGGTTGCAGAGCAGTCAGATGGTTGATGGCACCAGTGGCCCTGGGCAGGGCTGTCTCGCAGTGAAGCATCTGGTTTAGCTTTTCAAATTGGCACCAGCACAGAGCTAAGAGGATCACTGTGCCATTTCTTAGGCTGCCTCCATCTGGTGTCTGCTTGGCCCCTGCAGTGGCCAAGGACATGAAGGGCTTGGAACTGAAATCCCCTCTGGCACAGGCCTGAGCCTCCCCTCCCACTGGCACCCCCTGTGCCAAGTGTCCAGCAGCAGTAGCA
>NW_008693313.1:9011-12473 GCF_000695815.1 Acanthisitta chloris | reverse complement strand
CGAGGATGGGCGAACTTTCCAGGACTGTCTCCCGGAGAGTTCGCCCCGAACCTGGCAGAGGAAGAGGCAGACAGGGTTGTGGTTCCCTGAGCTGACTGTTGCCATGCTTTATGCCACCACGATGCTACCACTCTGGTTCAGGCTCCCCCCAGCCCAGCCCACTGTGTTTTTTCTCCTTTGTTGGCAGTTTTTCCCCAGCTTTTGTTTCCTGCAGGTGCTACTGGCAGAGAGGACTCACCAGAGCAGACCCTGAGCCACTTGCCAGGCACAGAAGGGCCAAGACAAACCTGCCATGGAAGCTGCCTGGTCAGGCCCTGTGGATCCACCCTAAGTGCCTCTTGCAGTTAATGCCAAGCAAAGCCTAGTGCTGCAGAGTTTTTAAGAGCAGACAGGACTAAAGGTTTGTTTAGGGCTTGTCTCAAATAGATCTGAATCTGCCACTGAAGACCTAAGCTCGTAAGTAATTTCCCATTTCCAGCCTTTGTCTATTCAGCATCTTCAGTGCCAAAATGAGTAACACAACATTTACTGCTGGCTTGTGACCAACTCCCTGACCCCCAGCTCTCCTTAGAGCCCAAATGAGGCACAACATCCCTCCAGCCAGGCTGGGAATGTCCTCACCTCAGCAGGACTGGTCATCCAGGGCACCCCACAGCAGGATCGAGTGCACCAGCTTCTTCTCTGCTTTTGCTCTCTCAAAAGCTTGTGTGAAGGGCAGGTAGGAGATCTGGAGGCAGAGAGACAGCATGAGAAACAGACACAGACCTGCCCAGCTCAAACAGGAGGTCTGAAGGAACCAGACCTGCCACAGCCCATGGGTGACACACACACAGCTCAATCTGCAGCACAGCTTCCAGAAAATGACAGCCGTGGTGGTTTCCCCAGGGACAACTTCATCTCCTGGGGAGACTGTAATCCCTCACAGCCTGTGGCTGTCCCTGGCACCTGCAGAGCCCCAGTTGTACACACTGCAGAGAGCACAATGGCAGGTGGGCTGTCTGCAGACCCACCTCAGCTGCCCAGGAAATCTGGGCTTGAGACATTTACCACAGAACCTCAGTGGAACAGCCCAAAAACTGGCTACAAGGGACTCTGCACAGAGACTGTTCCAATCACTCAAATGAAAGGAACTGATATGAATATCTTGGCTGCCTGAAGGGACATTTGTAAGCTCAGGCACAAGGAGACAGCCACTGAAATGTGTCCCTTCAGCCAAGGAAGCAGTGACAGGCAGTAGCCATCTGCTCCACAGGCTGCTGGCATGTTAAATAGTTTGGGTCACCCAGAGCTATAAATCTGCGTCTCACTGCAGGATGCAGAGGCATAGGCAGGTTGTGTGTTCTCTGCTGATAAGGAAAGCTTGGTCCAAAGGTACCTGAATGCTGCAGAAGTAATGCCAAAGGAAAACCATTTGTAAGCAGCATGATCATCTGCCTCCTCTGGAATCATGGCAGCAGCTACTGATAAGGAGCAGGAAGGATGAGCCTACACTTACAATACAAGCCTGGGACACCTGACATTAAGGCTTTGCTCCTGCCTGTGCTGCTGTGTGGCCCCAAATGCCCTTTCAGAGATGTTGCTGCACTCCTCCATCTGGAAACTGAAGACCATCAAGAGGTGCCTGGAGGCACATGCTGAGCTGGGAGAGTCTCACACGGCTCTGGATGCTGCTCACACTGTGGTCTCTGCTTTCTGCTGGTCTGTGAGGTGACTGGACATCTCAGGGAGGACAACCTGCACTAAATAAACGTGCCAAGGAAGAGCCCAGCCCCTTGCTTACCTTCTTAAATGGATACATGGCCACTTCCAGCTTCTGGGCTGCCTCTTCCCAGGGGATTTCCTGCTGCCAGGTTATCTCCTCGAACACAAACTGGATGGGCTCCCCTGAGGGATCCCTGCTGTCAATCACATTTCCGTTCTCGTCGTGGATCACGGCAGGGATTGAAGGCCCTGTCGATTCCAGCTCCATCTGCAGGAGAACAGGCTGAGTTGGACACTGCAGACATCCCACTCCTGCTTTTTCTGTACTCCAGGACAGGATAAAGATGCAAAATAACACTGTGCAGCTTCTAATGAAGATACAGCTTGATCTCCCATCTCCTGGAGCTGCACTTTACCCACTGCAGATATATCAGGAAAGCAACTTCATTTCCTTCAGTTATTGTCTGACTGGGCTTACTAGCTTGGAAATCCATGAGACTCCGTGTTCCCACCTTGCCAGTGGAAATTTTTGACTGTGGGACACCAGATCCTTAACATCTTTGGGACCTGCTGGGATAATTTGAAGCTCTTGCTCACATCACCTGCTCAGCCCCTGGGAAGCCACAAGAGGGTGCAACAGCAAAAGCTGCTCAGGAGCTTCCCTGTGGCTCAGTGTTCTGCTACAGCTGAAAGGATTCTGTTTTCCTGGGTTTTGGCAATTAAAAATAAACATGGACCTAGTTTAGGAGAAAATGGAATTGTTAAATTCAGGCATTCAAACTCCTGATTTATGTTTCCTGTCCCAAGAGCCAGGATTACCACAAAACAGAGGAACAACCTCATGCAGTTTCTAAATTCAGACCCACTGCTGTTCACAGCCCTGTCTGGGCTCTGGGCCTGGGTTCAGCTCCTCATCTTCCCCTCCTGCCTGTCAGACAATGTTTAGAAAAAGGAAGTACAACTCCAGGAGCTTAGGATTCAACCCACACAGAGGGGAAAAAGGAAAACATCACAAGAACTGGCAATAGGGAACCACAGAGCTGCAGAGGACAGACAGATCAATGGAAATGATGTTGTTATATTGAAATGTTCAGGAGAAGGCTGTAAAGAACAGGATAATGGATGTGACACAGCCTGGGGGGCCTTGGCAGCATAAATCATCGTGGGGATGCTGCACACATGGAGTCCTGGGAGTGAGCACACACCTGGGGCAGGTACCCAATATCCACTTCCATGTTGCTGCTCTCGCTGGCGCCGTACAGCCACTCCATATCCACGTTCAGAGACCTGCAGGGTCGACATGGCATGGTACAGTGTCACAGCATGTTAAGGGGTTGGAATGCACCTCAGAGATCATCCAGCCCCAACCCCCTGCCCTGGGCAGGGACACCTCCCACCAGAGCAGGTAGCTCAAGGCCTTATCCAAACTGGACATGCCCAGGGTGGGGCCAGCCACAGCCTCCCTGGGCAACCTGTGCCAGTGTCTCACCACCCTCACAGTAACCCAAGGCTAAAGCTGGGTATGAAAAACCTCAAACTAATGGGAACATCCAATGTTCCTCTTGCAGGGTCAGCACTGAAGCCTGGAGCCTCTGGCTGCTTGGAGATCGTTGTGTTACCTGCACCAGACCAGCAACACCAGTTCCCTGCTGGATCAGCGCCCAGGCACCCACTCAGCACTCTGGGAAAACACACTCAAATCTCTGAGCTCTGTCAAATGACAGAAGAGAGCGATGTCTTTGCTCCCTCTTCCTTCCCAGC
>NW_008693313.1:5880-8955 GCF_000695815.1 Acanthisitta chloris | reverse complement strand
TTTTGGAAGCAAAAGGCTTTTGCAAGGAGCTGCTGGCAGAGCCCTAAGTGGCTGTTGGCTGGAAGAAATGTGCTGACAGAGCCATCGAGGTTGAGTCGCCAGGGTAATGTTGTAATAGAATTTTCACTCCAGCCGTCATGGGCAAAGAGATTTGAAGCTTCTTTCCCCTGAAACCTTTCCAGCTCCTTGCCAGAGAGAAGGAATGAGCTAGTGCAAAGCCATGCCCATAAAACCTTAACCTGTGAGACTCCAAGCAAACTGTGTTGAAGCAGGAGCACCAGGCTTTGCTGGACTCTGGTGCTTTAAGCCAGGCTCAGGGGCTGCTCTCCACACCTGCCCATGCCTCTCCATCCTCCAGATACCAAGGGACAGTTACTGGTGGGTGAATCAGCCCCTGAAATGGGATGGGGTTCCTCAGAGAACTCCAATCTGCATTGTAGAGATGCATTTACAGGCAACTGCAGAGCTCAGTTCACTCAGATTTTGCAGGAACTTGTCTGAAAAGCATGAGCTCATCCACGACAGACAGTTGTGGCTGCCCCATCCCTGGAAGTGTTCCAGGCCAGCTTGGATGTGGATCTGAGCAACTTGGTCTAGTGGCACCCCTGCCCATGGCTGGGTGGGTGCAACAAGGTGTCCCCTGGATACCACTAGGCGTCAGCTGTGACAATCCTCAAGTCTCTTCAGCACCCAGAAAGAGAGAGAAACTGCTGTACCTGTTGTTAGGGACAAAGAGCTTAAACTCTCGGACATGGGAAGAATCCTTGGAGAGGATGATGTGACCTGTGAACTGTCCCGGGGAAAACCAGAAGGGGAAGTCTGGTGGCTCGTTCAGCTGGAACTCAGCATGGATCCTGAAAGGAGAAAGGAACCATCAGCTGCAGGAGAGAGAAGGGATTATGTCCTCCAGGTGACAGCAGGGAAAGGCTATCTCCAGTCACCAGAAATTATGAACCTAAACAGGGGCAAAGAAGTGCTATTCAAAAAGCTTTTCATGTCACACAATGAAGAGAATAAAGACTGGAGCAGATCCCCTGGGTCAGGAACAACTCCAGTATCAATGCCCTTAGGAACTGGGCAGTAAGTGTGCATCCAGGAAGGATGAAATACATTATCATTCCTTGAAACACAGGGACAGAAAAGAACCCTTTGGCCTTCCCTTCTGCTTGATCAGTAAGAGCTGTGCCTAACACTTCCACTAAAACAAGAGAACAATTCCCAAGATTCTCCCCCTTGCAAAGACACTCCACCCCCTGATTAGCCAAAACCAAACAAATTTCTTGCTAATTAGTTTCTCCCCTTTCAGCCAGAGATAGCTCCAGACCAAGGGTGATGGAGATCAGCTGCTGTCCTGCATGTGGGCACAGTCCCTGCCTCACCAGGGACACAGGTGACCTTTGGGTGTCACAGGCAAGAGCTGTGAGCCACCCTCTTCCTCAATGCTTCACCTTCCTCCCAGCCAGAACACATCTGACACGTGCAGTGACGTATGTGCTCTCTGCCACGGGCTCACAGGAGCCTTCTCCATTCCCCTGGGATAGGGAACAAACTCAGAACTGTCCCCAAGCCCCTGCCCAACACCCTGGACCCACAGCCTCACCGGAATGCTATGGTGTAGTAGAAGCTGCTGATGGCTTGGATGCAGGCCACAGCTCCCTGGGGAGCAAAGCGGGTTTTGACAAAGGGACGTGGGTGGAACATGCTCAAAAGCTTGTGGATTATCACCTAGAGAAAGAATTGTGAGCCACAGTGAGAACAGTTCCTCCACACAGCTCAGCTGCGGCTCCAAATTAACTCCCTGACAGACCAGGAAGGTAAGAGAATGGCTATGACTTAAAAACTAGCTCAGAGACCAACCTAATCACAAACCAGATAAAGCAAGAGGCTGTTTTTAAAGATAAATCCATCTTCCATGGTTCCTATGCTATTCCCATTGTTTACAAGTTTCCATCATGCCAGTCAGGATGGTACACTGATCTATGAGGTTGCCTCCATCAATTCAACCCCAGACACTGAGGGAGTGGGTGTGCAATCAATAACCACACCAAGCTGTGCAGGTGGATCAGCTCAGTGATCACTGCTAACACCAGGCACCCAGGGGAGGGTGATGCCATGCCTGGCTTTACCTGCTGTGTACACACAGTGCTTCACTTGTCAATGAAACACTCCCCTCTGGGGTGGCACTTGGCCACTGCTGCATGAGGAATGATCACTTTATGCAGGTGTTTTCTGAATAAGCCTCTCTTGGAAAAACTAGCCTAAAATCCCACACAATTAGCAAAGCAAGATGAAGTTCCTCAAGTCAGCCTCACCTGCCTGTGACAGACACACAGAGCCTTTGCCTGTGCTTGGTTTTACCTCCAGTTTAGGAGACTGACTGCTGCAGGCTTTTTTGCTCCCTTAGAAAATCCAGGGAGCAAATTCCAACAGCCTTGTCCCTCTGGGGATTCCTTCAATTCACCTGGGCTATGAGGCAGAACATTTATACAAACTGCACCTCAGGTATAAAGAAATTGAGTTTCATATCTTACCTCTTTGCCCTTGGGAGGTGGAGGGTAAAATCTGTTGTTGGAAAGATACCCAGTGAAGATGTTCAATTCACTAGGAATTATCCACCATGGATCTCCAAGATCCAGTTTGTTTTTTGGAGGAAGAAAGGCTTTAAACTGCCTGGCAAGCAGCACACTCATAGGGGCTGCTGGGGCTGTCCAGTTCCTCAGCCCAGACAGAGCAACGTGAGAAATCTGTGAACAAAAGATACTGTCAGAGCCCAGATCAGACTCTCCAAACATGCAGTGATGCTCATAGATGTAAGAAGGCTTTGGAAAAGGGGGAAAAATAAACATATCATATGTATTCTATATCCTTATACCCCAAACACTCTGAAATAGTTCTGATGGCTTTCAAGTGCACGAGTAATAGGAGAGAGGGGAAGGTACTACATAACACCACTGCTCTTGGACTTAGCTCCTGGAGTTCCACCTCTAATTCCTACTTCCAGCTTCCCAGGAAGGGTGTAGGAACTGGGGCACAGTGCTGCTGAGTGTGCTGAAAACAAAGAAACACTGCAGGCAG